>NW_025746465.1:0-58255 GCF_021184085.1 Oncorhynchus gorbuscha
ACACTCCTTTGCACCCCAGTATCTCTACTTGCACATTCATCTCCTGCACATCTACCATTCCAGTGTTTAATCAATATTTTGTAATTACTTTGCCTCCATTCCAGTGTTTAATCAATATTTTGTAATTACTTTGCCTCCAACTAGCCTACCTGGTTAAATAAAGGTTAAATAAAATAAAAACATTAATTACAGTAGGCTATACCCCATACCATTCTGGTACTACATACCACTTACAGTGAGCTATTCCCCATACCATTCTGTTACTACATACCACTTACAGTAGGCTATACCCCATACCATTCTGTTACTACATACCACTTACAGTAGGCTATACCCCATACCATTCTGTTACTACATACCACTTACAGTGAGCTATACCCCATACCATTCTGTTACTACATACCACTTACAGTAGGCTATACCCCATACCATTCTGTTACTACATACCACTTACAGTGAGCTATACCCCATACCATTCTGTTACTACATACCACTTACAGTAGGCTATACCCCATACCATTCTGTTACTACATTCCACTTACAGTGAGCTATACCCCATACCATTCTGTTACTACATACCACTTACAGTGAGCTATACCTATACCATTCTGTTACTACATACCACTTACAGTGAGCTATACCCCATACCATTCTGTTACTACATACCACTTACAGTGAGCTATACCCCATACCATTCTGTTACTACATACCACTTACAGTAGGCTATACCCCATACCATTCTGTCACTATTGTTACATCTGCCCCTGCCACGCCCTCTACTTCTCATCCTGTCTCCCTATCCTGCCGCCACTCCCCCAGGCTCTCTCTCTCTCTCTCTCTCTCTCTCTCTCTCTCTCTCTCTCTCTCTCTCTCTCTCTCTCTCTCTCTCTCTCTCTCTCTCTCTCTCTCTGCAGAGCCCCAACAGCTGCAACCTTCAAGCATGTTGATCTCCTCTCCCTCTCTCTAATTTATTTGTTGACTGTGTTGTCTACTTCCTTTGTTGACAGGAGACAACAACAGCATCGCGGAAAAGGAGGATCTTCCTGTTCCTCAGAACGTCAAGATCACCAACATCACCTGTGACTCCTTCAAGATCAACTGGGACATGGACTGTAGAGCCAAGGACCACATCACTAACTACTTCATAGACCTCAACAAGAAGGAGCACAATAACTCCAACAAGTTCAAACACAAGGTTAGATACATTCCATCATGTAGTTCAAACACAAGGTTAGATACAGTCCATCATATAATATATGCCATTTAGCAGACGCTTTTATCCAAAGCGACTTACAGTCATGTGTGCATACATTCTACGTATGGGTGGTCCCGGAATTGAACCCACTACCCTGGCGTTACAAGCGCCATGCTCTACCAACTGAGCTACAGAAGGACCAAACACAAGGTTAGATACAGTCCATTATATAGTTCAAACACAAGGTTAGATACAGTCCATTATATAGTTCAAACACAAGGTTAGATACAGTCCATCATATAGTTCAAACACAAGGTTAGATACAGTACATTATACAGTACATTGTTCAGACATCCTTCAGGGCTGTACGGTAATGTATAGTTGAAGTCGGAAGTTTACATACACCAAACTCAGTTTTTCTCAATTTCTGACATTTAATCCTAGTAAAACATTCCCTGTCTTAGGTCAGTTAGGATCACCACTTTATTTTAAGAATGTGAAATGTCAGACGAATAGTAGAGAGAATGATTTATTTCAGCTTTTATTTCTTTCATTACATTCCCAGTGGGTCATAGGTTTACAGACACTCAATTAGTATTTGGTAGCATTTCCTTTAAATTGTTTAACTTGAGTCAAACGGTTCAGGTAGCCTTCCACAAGCTTCCCACAATAAGTTGTGTGAATTTTGTCCCATTCCTCCTGACAGAGCTGGTGAAGAAGACCCATTTGTGACCTTTAACCTCCAGACTGATGTCTTGAGATGTTGCTTCAATATATCCATGTATTTTTCCCGCCTCATGATGCCATCTATTTTTGTGAAGTACACCAGTCCCTCCTGCAGCAAAGCACCCCAACAACATGATGCTGCCACCCTGTGCTTCACAGCTGGGATGGTGTTCTTCGGCTTGCAAGCCTCCCCTTTTTCCTCCAAACATTACAATGGTCATTATGGCCAAAAAGTTATATTTTTGTTTCATCAGACGAGAGGACATTTCTCCAAAAAGTGCAACCTTTGTCCCCATGTGCAGTTGCAAACCGTAGTCTGGCTTTTTTATGGTGGTTTTGGAGCAGTGGCTTCTTCCTTGCTGAGTGTCCTTTCAGGTTATTTCGATATAGGACTCATTTTACTGTGGATATAGATACTTTTGTACCTGTTTCCTCCAGCATCTTCACAAGGTCCTTTGCTGTTGTTCTGGGATTGATTTGCACTTTTCGCACCAAAGTACGCTCATCTCTAGGAGACAGAACGCGTCTCCTTCCTGAGTGGTGTGACGGCTGTGTGGTCCCATGGTGTTTATACTTCTGTACTATCGTTTGTACAGTTGAACACGGTACCTTCAGAGGTTTGGAAATTGCTCCCAAGGATGAACCAGACTTGTGGAGGTCTACAATTATTTTTCTGAGGTCTTGACTGATTTCTTTTGATTTTCCCATGATGTCAAGCAGAGGCACTGAGTTTGAAGGTAGGCCTTGAAATACATCCACGAATACACCTCCAATTGACTCAAATTATGTCAATTAGCCTATCAGAAGCTTCTAAAGCCATGACATAATTTTCTGGAATTTTCCAAGCTGTTTAAAGGCACTGTCAACTTAGTGTATGTAAACTTCTGACTCACTGGAATTGTGATACAATGAATTATATGTTAAATAATCTGCCTGTAAACAATTGTTGGAAAAATTGCTTGTGTCATGCACAAAGTAGATGTCCCTAACCGACTTGCCAAAAATATAGTTTGTTAACAAGAAATGTGTGGAGTGGTTGAAAAACGAGTTTTAATGACTCCAACCTACTTGTATGTAAACTAGTTTTAATGACTCAACCTACGTGTATGTAAACTAGTTTTAATGACTCCAACCTAAGTGTATGTAAACTAGTTTTAATGACTCCAACCTAAGTGTATGTAAACTAGTTTTAATGACTCCAACCTACGTGTATGTAAACTAGTTTTAATGACTCCAACCTACGTGTATGTAAACTAGTTTTAATGACTCCAACCTACGTGTATGTAAACTAGTTTTAATGACTCCAACCTACGTGTATGTAAACTAGTTTTAATGACTCCAACCTACGTGTATGTAAACTAGTTTTAATGACTCCAACCTACGTGTATGTAAACTAGTTTTAATGACTCCAACCTACGTGTATGTAAACTAGTTTTAATGACTCCAACCTACGTGTATGTAAACTAGTTTTAATGACTCCAACCTACGTGTATATAAACTAGTTTTAATGACTCCAACCTACGTGTATGTAAACTAGTTTTAATGACTCCAACCTACGTGTATGTAAACTAGTTTTAATGACTCCAACCTACGTGTATGTAAACTAGTTTTAATGACTCCAACCTACGTGTATGTAAACTAGTTTTAATGACTCCAACCTACGTGTATGTAAACTTCTGTCTTCAACTGTATGTGTATGTAACACTATCCCTAATAGAACTCTGACCTTTGGGTTCTGCTCTCACTGATTTGATATATCCCTAATATAACTCTGACCTTTGGGTTCTGCTCTCACTGATTTGATATATCCCTAATAGAACTCTGACCTTTGGGTTCTGCTCTCACTGATTTGATATATCCCTAATAGAACTCTGACCTTTGGGTTCTGCTCTCACTGATTTGATATATCCCTAATAGAACTCTGACCTTTGGGTTCTGCTCTCACTGATTTGATATATCCCCAATAGAACTCTGACCTTTGGGTTCTGCTCTCACTGATTTGATATATCCCTAATAGAACTCTGACCTTTGGGTTCTGCTCTCAATGATTTGATATATCCCTAATAGAACTCTGACCTTTGGGTTCTGCTCTCAATGATTTGATATATCCCTAATAGAACTCTGACCTTTGGGTTCTGCTCTCAATGATTTGATATATCCCTAATAGAACTCTGACCTTTGGGTTCTGCTCTCAATGATTTGATATATCCCTAATAGAACTCTGACCTTTGGGTTCTGCTCTCACTGATTTGATATATCCCCAATAGAACTCTGACCTTTGGGTTCTGCTCTCACTGATTTGATATATCCCTAATAGAACTCTGACCTTTGGGTTCTGCTCTCAATGATTTGATATATCCCTAATAGAACTCTGACCTTTGGGTTCTGCTCTCACTGATTTGATGGGGTAGATCATCTGTTAATCCCTTAAGCCTCCAGTAGCATTTCTGAGCCTGGCTACAGGGTAGAGGCTAGTGGATAGTGTGTAGTGGGAAATCGCTAAGACTGTAGAGGCTAGTGGATAGGGGGAAATAGCTAAGACTGTACAGGCTAGTGGATAGGGGGAAATAGCTAAGACTGTAGAGGCTAGTGGATAGTGGGAAATAGCTAAGACTGTAGAAGCTAGTGGATAGGGGGAAATAGCTAAGACTGTAGAGGCTAGTGGATAGGGGGAAATAGCTAAGACTGTAGATGCTAGTGGATAGTGGGAAATAGCTAAGACTGTAGAGGCTAGTGGATAGGGGGAAATAGCTAAGACTGTAGAGGCTAGTGGATAGGGGGAAATAGCTAAGACTGTAGAGGCTAGTGGATAGTGGGAAATAGCTAAGACTGTAGAGGCTAGTGGGAAATAGCTAAGACTGTAGAGGCTAGTGGATAGTGCATAGTGGGT
Organism: Oncorhynchus gorbuscha; assembly: GCF_021184085.1. Classification (NCBI taxonomy): domain Eukaryota; kingdom Metazoa; phylum Chordata; class Actinopteri; order Salmoniformes; family Salmonidae; genus Oncorhynchus; species Oncorhynchus gorbuscha. The sequence continues at coordinate 4,812 of NW_025746465.1, forward strand.
AATAGCTAAGACTGCAGAGGCTAGTGGATAGTGCATAGTGGGTAATAGCTAAGACTGCAGAGGCTAGTGGATAGTGCGTAGTGGGTAACAGCTAAGACTGTAGTGGCTAGTGAATAGTGCATAGTGGGTAATAGCTAAGACTTGTCACGACTTCTACCGAAGTCGTTTCCTCTCCTTGTTTTTTGCGGTGTTCGTCTGTCGACGTCACCGGTCTTTTAGCCGATCCATTTTTCATGTTCCATTTGTTTTGTCTTGTTTTCACACACCTGGTTTCAATTCCCAAATTACATGTTGTTTATGTTCCCTCTGTTTCCCCCATGTTTATTGTATGTTCTTGTGTTATGTGTTACTGGTTTTGTACCCATGTGTTATGTGTTACTGGTTATGTACCCATGTGTTATGTGTTACTGGTTATGTACCCGTGTGTTATGTGTTACTGGTTATGTACCCATGTGTTATGTGTTACTGGTTATGTACCCATGTGTTATGTGTTACTGGTTTTGTACCCATGTGTTATGTGTTACTGGGGCGCTACGGGTTTTGTACCCATGTGCTATGTGCTATGTGTTACTGGTGCACTACGGGTTTTGTACCCATGTGTTATGTGTTACTGGTTATGTACCCATGTGTTATGTGTTACTGGTTTTGTACCCATGTGTTATGTGTTACTGGTGCGCTACGGGTTTTGTACCCATGTGTTATGTGTTACTGGTTATGTACCCATGTGTTATGTGTTACTGGTTATGTACCCATGTGTTATGTGTTACTGGTTTTGTACCCATGTGTTATGTGTTACTGGTTTTGTACCCATGTGTTATGTGTTACTGGTTTTGTACCCATGTGTTATGTGTTACTGGTTATGTACCCATGTGTTATGTGTTACTGGTTATGTACCCATGTGCTATGTGTTACTGGTGCACTACGGGTTTTGTACCCATGTGCTATGTGCTATGTGTTACTGGTGCACTACGGGTTTTGTACCCATGTGTTATGTGTTACTGGTGCACTACGGGTTTTGTACCCATGTGTTATGTGTTACTGGTGCACTACGGGTTTTGTACCCATGTGTTATGTGTTACTGGTGCGCTACTGGTTTTGTACCCATGTGTTATGTGTTACTGGTTTTGTACCCATGTGCTATGTGTTACTGGTGCACTACGGGTTTTGTACCCATGTGTTATGTGTTACTGGTGCGCTACTGGTTTTGTACCCATGTGTTATGTGTTACTGGTTTTGTACCCATGTGTTATGTGTTACTGGTTTTGTACCCGTGTGTTATGTGTTACTGGTGCACTACAGGTTTTGTACCCATGTGTTATGTGTTACTGGTTTTGTACCCATGTGTTATGTGTTACTGGTTTTGTACCCGTGTGTTATGTGTTACTGGTGCACTACTGGTTTTGTACCCATGTGTTATGTGTTACTGGTGCACTACGGGTTTTGTACCCATGTGTTATGTGTTACTGGTGCACTACTGGTTTTGTACCCATGTGTTATGTGTTACTGGTGCGCTACTGGTTTTGTACCCATGTGTTATGTGTTACTGGTTTTGTACCCATGTGTTATGTGTTACTGGTTTTGTACCCGTGTGTTATGTGTTACTGGTGCACTACTGGTTTTGTACCCATGTGTTTGTTGTTTTGTATGCCGTTAGTTTTATATATTAAACTGCTCTGGCTATTCACCAAGTTCTGCTCTCCTGCGTTTGACTTCCCTGCCACCAGTTACGCACCCCTTACAGAATTCACGACCTACTATGGAGTCAGCAGGAACAGGTGCCCCTGGTATAGGGGTCGAGGAGCGCATCTAGGAGCAAGCTAAAGTAATCCACCATCTCGGCGTCATCATGGATCAAGTTATCCAGACCCTGGACCGTTGGGAGAGACAGGGAGGTCCTCCAGTGCCTTCAACAATGCAACCCGAACCTCTACTAGTCACTCCTCCTGCAACCAGTCCCAGTGCAATGCGTCTTGCCCTTCCCGGGGAGTATGATGGGACGGCGGCACGGTGCAAGGGTTTCCTGTTACAGCTGGACCTATACCTGGGCACCGTTTACCCGGCTCCCTCGGGAAGGGAGATGGTGTCCACCTTCATCTCGTGCCTCTCAGGGAGATCTCTGGAGTGGGCCAATGGTGTGTGGGGAGAAGGAGAAGCGGCGTCGGAGGACTTCACCACGGTAAAGCAGGTGTAGTGGTTCTTAGGGTTTACCAATTACTACTGGAGATTTACCTGTACGTTTGCAGTGGTCAGTTGTGGCGGACAGGGCTTTTGGGCAACTAAGGGCTCTGTTTACCTTGGTGCCCGTGCTGGCCCATCCGGATCCCTCTTTGGCGTTCATAGTAGAGGTGGACGCGTTCATAGTAGAGGTGCTCTCTCAGCACTCGGGTGCACCACCGAAGCTCCGCCCCTGTGCCTTCTTCTTGAAGAAGCTCAGCCCGGCGGAGCAGAACTATGACGTGGGGGACCGGGAGCTGTTGGCTGTCATCAAGGCCTTGAAGGCGTGGAGACATTGGCTTAAGGGGCTAGACACCCTTTTCTCATTTGGACTGACCACTGCTATCTGGAGTACATCCGGGCAGCGAGGAGACTGAACCCTCGCCAGGCAAGGTGGGCCATGTTTTTCACCCATTTTGTTTTCAACCTTTCGTACAGACCAGGCTCCCAATTACATTGGTTTTCTGTCCCTGTGTTTAAGGATGTTCCTACGAAGCTGGTTGTTGGTCTCCATTTTCTGGATGTCTCCACTAAGCTGGCTGTCTGTCCCTGTGTTTTCGGATGTCTCCACTATAATTGTTGTCTTCCCTGTGTTTCAGGATGTCCCCACTAAGCTGGCTGTCTGTCCCTGTGTTTCAGGATGTCCCCACTAAGCTGGTGGCGAAGGTGGTGCCACTGCCCATGACAGTGAGAGGCCACTGGTTCCTGAGCCCCAGGACAGATTACACTGTAGCTGTTCAGACTGCCTCCAAACAGAGTGATGGGAACTATGCTGTCTCTGAATGGAGTGAGATCATCGAATTCTACACTGCAGGTGAGAACAAGGGGAGGAGAGAAGGGGTGAGAAACAGAAAAGAAAGAGTGATGAAATAGAGAGAAACAGGAGAGGGAGTGTATGAAGATGTAGAGACGGCTGGTGGGAGAATTACAGAGAGCTGGTGGGAGAATTACAGAGAGCTGGTGGGAGAATTACAGAGAGCTGGTGGGAGAATTACAGAGAGCTGGTGGGAGAATTACAGAGAGCTGGTGGGAGAATTACAGAGAGCTGGTGGGAGAATTACAGAGAGCTGGTGGGAGAATTACAGAGAGCTGGTGGGAGAGAGAGTTTAATTAAGGGAATAACCATGTCAATGAGCAGAGAGACAGCTGATGGTTTAGAGTTAAATAGCAGCAGAGATGTGACAGTGATTTCTTGATGGAGGACTAGAATAGCACCAAAGTCATCGTCATTGAGGCAGACGGCTCCAGTCCTCCAGGGTCATAACAACCAACTGACAATCAACTGGCAACCAACTTGCACCCAACTGACAACCAAATGACAACTTTCTCAGGTTTTAATCCCCTGTGGAATGGCTTATCAAAAAGTGCAAGTTTGGTCTGTTTCATGACTCACATAAATGCCATTATCCCAGAAACCCTAAACCCACTCCAATTTGCATACTGCCTAAACAGATCCACAGATAATGCAATATCTACTGCACTCCACACTGCCCTTTCCCACATGGACAAAAGGAACACCTATGTGAGAATGTTATTCATTGACTACAGCTCAGCGTTCAACACCATAGTACCCTCAAAACTCATCACTATGCTAAGGATCCTGGGACTAAACACCTGCCTCTGCAACTGGATCCTGGACTTCCTGACTGGCCGCCCCCAGGTGGTGAGCAACACATCCAGGTCTCCGGTAGCCTCTGGAACTGCCAATCTGCGGTCAACAAGGCAGAGTTCATCTCAGCCTATGCCTCCCTCCAGTCCCTCGACTTCTTGGCCCTGACGGAAACATGGATCACCACAGACAACACTGCTACTCCTACTGCTCTCTCTTCGTCCGCCCACGTGTTCTCGCACACCCCGAGAGCGTCTGGTCAGCGGGGTGGTGGCACCGGGATCCTCATCTCTCCCAAGTGGTCATTCTCTCTTTCTCCCCTTACCCATCTGTCTATCGCCTCCTTTGAATTCCATGCTGTCACAGTTACTAGCCCTTTCAAGCTTAACATCCTTATCATTTATCGCCCTCCAGGTTCCCTCGGAGAGTTCATCAATGAGCTTGATGCCTTGATAAGCTCCTTTCCTGAGGACGGCTCACCTCTCACAGTTCTGGGCGACTTTAACCTCCCCACGTCTACCTTTGACTCTTTCCTCTCTGCCTCCTTCTTTCCACTCCTCTCCTCTTTTGACCTCACCCTCTCACCTTCCCCCTACTCACAAGGCAGGCAATACGCTCGACCTCATCTTTACTAGATGCTGTTCTTCCACTAACCTCATTGCAACTCCCCTCCAAGTCTCCGACCACTGCCTTGTATCCTTTTCCCTCTCGCTCTCATCCAACACCTCCCACACTGCCCCTACTCGGATGGTATCGCGCCGTCCCAACCTTCGCTCTCTCTCCCCCGCTACTCTCTCCTCTTCCATCCTATCATCTCTTCCCTCCGCTCAAACCTTCTCCCACCTATCTCCTGATTCTGCCTCCTCAACCCTCCTCTCCTCCCTCTCTGCATCCCTTGACTCTCTATGTCCCCTATCCTCCAGGCCGGCTCGGTCCTCCCCTCCCGCTCCGTGGCTCGATGACTCATTGCGAGCTCACAGAACAGGGCTCCGGGCAGCCGAGCGGAAATGGAGGAAAACTCGCCTCCCTGCGGACCTGGCATCCTTTCACTCCCTCCTCTCTACATTTTCCTCCTCTGTCTCTGCTGCTAAAGCCACTTTCTACCACGCTAAATTCCAAGCTGCTGCCTCTAACCCTAGGAAGCTCTTTGCCACCTTCTCCTCTCTCCTGAATCCTCCGCCCCCTCCCCCCCCTCCTCCCTCTCTGCAGATGACTTCGTCAACCATTTTGAAAAGAAGGTCGACGACATCCGATCCTCGTTTGCTAAGTCAAACGACACTGCTGGTTCTGCTCACACTGCCCTACCCTGTGCTCTGACCTCTTTCTCCCCTCTCTCTCCAGATGAAATCTCGCGTCTTGTGACGGCCGGCCGCCCAACAACCTGCCCGCTTGACCCTATCCCCTCCTCTCTTCTCCAGACCATTTCCGGAGACCTTCTCCCTTACCTCACCTCGCTCATCAACTCATCCCTGACCGTTGGCTACGTCCCTTCCGTCTTCAAGAGAGCGAGAGTTGCACCCCTTCTGAAAAAACCTACACTCGATCCCTCCGATGTCAACAATTACAGACCAGTATCCCTTCTTTCTTTTCTCTCCAAAACTCTTGAACGTGCTGTCCTTGGCCAGCTCTCCCGCTATCTCTCTCTGAATGACCTTCTTGATCCAAATCAGTCAGGTTTCAAGACTAGTCATTCAACTGAGACTGCTCTCCTCTGTATCACGGAGGCGCTCCGCACTGCTAAAGCTAACTCTCTCTCCTCTGCTCTCATCCTTCTAGATCTATCGGCTGCCTTCGATACTGTGAACCATCAGATCCTCCTCTCCACCCTCTCCGAGTTGGGCATCTCCGGCGCGGCCCACGCTTGGATTGCGTCCTACCTGACAGGTCGCTCCTACCAGGTGGCGTGGCGAGAATCTGTCTCCTCACCACGCGCTCTCACCACTGGTGTCCCCCAGGGCTCTGTTCTTGGCCCTCTCCTATTCTCGCTATACACCAAGTCACTTGGCTCTGTCATAACCTCACATGGTCTCTCTTATCATTGCTATGCAGACGACACACAATTAATCTTCTCCTTTCCCCCTTCTGATGACCAGGTGGCGAATCGCATCTCTGCATGTCTGGCAGACATATCAGTGTGGATGACGGATCACCACCTCAAGCTGAACCTCGGCAAGACGGAGCTGCTCTTCCTCCCGGGGAAGGACTGCCCGTTCCATGATCTCGCCATCACGGTTGACAACTCCATTGTGTCCTCCTCCCAGAGCGCCAAGAACCTTGGCGTGATCCTGGACAACACCCTGTCGTTCTCAACTAACATCAAGGCGGTGGCCTGTTCCTGTAGGTTCATGCTCTACAACATCCGCAGAGTACGACCCTGCCTCACACAGGAAGCGGCGCAGGTCCTAATCCAGGCACTTGTCATCTCCCGTCTGGATTACTGCAACTCGCTGTTGGCTGGGCTCCCTGCCTGTGCCATTAAACCCCTTCAACTCATCCAGAACGCCGCAGCCCGTCTGGTGTTCAACCTTCCCAAGTTCTCTCACGTCACCCCGCTCCTCCGTTCTCTCCACTGGCTTCCAGTTGAAGCTCGCATCCGCTACAAGACCATGGTGCTTGCCTACGGAGCTGTGAGGGGAACGGCACCTCAGTACCTCCAGGCTCTGATCAGGCCCTACACCCAAACAAGGGCACTGCGTTCATCCACCTCTGGCCTGCTCGCCTCCCTACCACTGAGGAAGTACAGCTCCCGCTCAGCCCAGTCAAAACTGTTCGCTGCCCTGGCCCCCCAATGGTGGAACAAACTCCCTCACGACGCCAGGACAGCGGAGTCAATCACCACCTTCCGGAGACACCTGAAACCCCACCTCTTTAAGGAATACCTAGGATAGGTTAAGTAATCCCTCTCACCCCACCCCCCCCCTAAGTTTTAGATGCACTATTGTTAAGTGACTGTCCCACTGGATGTCATAAGGTGAATGCACCAATTTGTAAGTCGCTCTGGATAAGAGCGTCTGCTAAATGACTTAAATGTAAATGTAAATCTGCCACGCTGATCCTCAACACTGGAGCTACCCAGGGGTGCGTGCTCAGTCCCCTTCTATACTCTCTGTTCCCTCACGACTGCATGGCCAGGCACGACTCCAACACCATCATTAAGTTTGCAGACAACACAACAGCCTCATCACCGACAACGACGAGAAAGCCTATAGGGAGGAGGTCAGAGACTTGGCAGGGTGGTGCCAGAATAACAACCAACCCTCAACTTAACCAAGACTAAGGAGATGATTGTAGACTACAAGAAAAGGAGGACCGAGTACACCCCCATTCTCTTCGATGGGGCTGTAGGTTGAGATCTTCAAGTTCCTTGGTGTCCAAATCACCAACAAACTAGAATGGTCCAAACACTCCAAGACAGTCTTGAAGAGGGCACGACAAAGCCTATTCCCCTCAGGAAACTAAAAGATTTGGCATGGATCCTGAGATCCTCAAAAGGTTCTACAGCTGGAGCCTCCTGGGTGGCGCAGTGGTCGAGAGCACTGCATTGCAGTGCTAGCTGTGCCTCCAGAGACTTTGGGTTCGCGCCCAGGCTCTGTCGCAGCCGGCCACGACCAGGAGGTCCTTGGGACGACGCACAATTGGCCTAGTCATCCAGGTTAGGGAGGGTTTGGCCAGTAGGGATATCCTTGTCTCATTGCGCACCAGCGACTCCTGTGGCGAGCTGGGCGCAGTGCACGGTGTTTCCTCCGACACATTGGTGCAGCTGGCTTCCGGGTTGGATGCACACTGTGTTAAGAAGCAGTGCCGCTTGTTTGGGTTGTGTTTCGGGGACGCATGGCTTCGACCTTGTCTCTCCCGAGCCCGTACGGGAGTTGTAGCGATGAGACAAGATAGTAACTACTAAAAAATAAAAATACAATTGAAAAAAAAAAATAGAAAGGTTCTTCAGCTGCACGAGAGCATGACTGGTTGCATCACTACGGCAATTGCTCAGCCTCCGACCACGAGACACTTCAGAGGGTAGTGCGTATGGCCCAGTACATCACTGGGATTAAGCTGCCTGCCATCCAGGACCTCTACACCAGGCGGTGTCAGAGGAAGACCTAAAAATTGTCAAAGACCGCAGTCATAGACTGTTCTCTCTACTACCTCATGGCAAGCGGTACCGCTTGGACAAAAAGGATTCAACAGTTTTTACCCTCAAGCCATAAGACTCCTGAACAGGTAACCAAATGGCTACCCGGACTATTTGCATTGTGTTCCCCCAACCCCTCTTTTACGCTGCTGTTACTCTCTGTTTATCATTTAAGCACAGTCACTTTAACTATACATTCATGTACATACTACCCCAATTGGGCCGACCAACCAGTGATCCCGCACATTGGCTAACCGGGCTATCTGCATTGTGTCCTGCCACCCACCACCCGTCAATCCCTCTTTACATGTACATGTACACCTCAATCAATCAGCCTGACTAACCGGTGTCTGCATGTAGCCTCGCTACTTTTATAGCCTCTCTACTGTATATAGCCTCTCTACTGTATATAGCCTCTCTACTGTCTATAGCCTCTCTACTGTCTATAGTCTCTCTACTGTTTATAGCCTCTCTACTGTATATAGCCTCTCTACTGTATATAGCCTCTCTACTGTACCTGACATGATGACTCCTTGCTGTCGCCAGTCCACCTGGCCATGCTGCTGCTCCAGTTTCAACTGTTCTGCCTTACTATTATTCGACCATACCTGTCATTTATGAACATTTGAACATCTTGACCATGTTCTGTTATAATCTCCACCCGGCACAGCCAGAAGAGGACTGGCCACCCCACATATGCTCTCTCTAATTCTCTCTTTCTTTCTCTCTCGGAGGACCTGAGCCCTAGGACCGTGCCCGATGACTCCTTGCTGTCCCCAGTCCACCTGACTGTGCTGCTGCTCAAGTTTCAACTGTTCTGCCTTATTATTATTTGACCATGCTGGTCATTTATGAACATTTGAACATCTTGGCCATGTTCTGTTATAATCTCCACCCGGCACAGCCAGAAGAGGACTGGCCACCCCACATAGCCTGGTTCCTCTCTAGGTTTCTTCCTAGGTTTTGGCCTTTCTAGGGAGTTTTTCCAAGCCACCGTGCTTCTACACCTGCATTGCTTGCTGTTTGGGGTTTTAGGCTGGGTTTCTGTACAGCACTTTGAGATATCAGCTGATGTACGAAGGGCTATATAAATACATTTGATTGATTGATTGATTGATTGTATATAGCCTCTACTGTATATAGCCTCTCTACTGTATATAGCCTCTCTACTGTATATACATTCTCTCTACTGTTTATAGCCTCTCTACTGTATATAGCCTCTCTACTGTATTTAGCCTCTCTACTGTATATAGCCTCTCTACTGTATATAGCCTCTCTACTGTATATAGCCTCTCTACTGTATCTAGCCTCTCTACTGTATCTAGCCTCTCTACTGTATATAGCCTCTCTACTGTATATAGCCTCTCTACTGTATCTAGCCTCTCTACTGTATCTAGCCTCTCTACTGTATCTAGCCTCTCTACTGTATATAACCTCTCTACTGTATCTAGCCTCTCTACTGTCTTTTCCTGTTGTTTATATGTCTTTACCTATCTATTGTTCACCTAATACCCCTTTTGCACTATTGGTTAAAGCCTGTAAGTGACAAATACACTTTGATTTGATTCAAATAACTATTATTTTTTGTATTTTTTCCCCAGACTACTCTACTGTGCATCTGATACAGTTGCTGGAGAAGGCCGAGGGGATAGCTGGTAGGATGTTGAGATTCTCCGTGTTTTATCGGAACCAGCAGAATGACTACTTCAATAAAACGAGGTACAGCATTTTCTCTCAACTGTTATCTCAACTTAAGCTTTCTATTGGTAATGAGAGAGTAGATGGTAGTATTGAATTGATACTAGTATTGGTAATAGTGGTGATAATAGCATTGGTAATAGTATTGTATTCATAATACTATTTGGTAATAGTATTTGATAATAGTATTGTATTGATAATAGTATTTGGTAATAGTATTGCATTTCTAATAATATTGGTAATAGTATTTTATTCATAATAGTATTGGTAATAGTATTGGTAATACTATTTTATTCATAATAGTATTGGTAATAGTATTGTATTTCTAATAGTATTGGTAATAGTATTGGTAATACTATTTTATTCATAATAGTATTGGTAATAGTATTGGTAATACTATTTTATTCATAATAGTATTGGTAATAGTATTGTATTTCTAATAGTATTGGCAATAGTATTGGTAATACTATTTTATTCATAATAGTATTGGTAATAGTATTGGTAATACTATTTTATTCATAATAGTATTGGTAATAGTATTGTATTTCTAATAGTATTGGCAATAGTATTGGTAATAGTATTGGCAATAGTATTGTATTTCTAATGGTATTGGTAATAGTTTTGCATTTCTAATAGTATTGTATTCATAAAAGTATTGGTAATAGCACTGGTAATAGTATTGTATTTCTAATAGTATGGGTAATAGTATTGTATTTCTAATAGTATTGGTAATAGTATTGTATTCTTAATAGTTTTGTTACTAGTATTGTATTCATAATAGTATTGGTAATCGTTTTGGTAATAGTATTGTATTCATACCAGTATTGGTATTAGTATTGGTGCTAGTATTGTATTCTTAATAGTATTGGTAATAATATTGTATTCATAATAGTATCATTAATAGTATTGCATTCATAACAGTATTCGTATCAGTAATAGTACTAGTACTGTATTCGTAATGGTATTAGTAATAGTATTGTATTCTTAATAGTATTGTTTTGATATTAGTATTGGTAATAGTATTGTATTCATAACAGTATTGGTAATAGTATTGTATTGATAACAGTATTGGTAATAGTATTGTATTGATAACAGTATTGGTAATAGTATTGTATTCATAACAGTATTGGTAATAGTATTGTATTGATAATAGTATTGGTAATAGTATTGTATTGGTAATAGTATTGGTACTAGTATTGTATTGGTAATAGTATTGGTACTAGTATTGTATTGGTAATAGTATTGGTACTAGTATTGTATTGGTAATAGTATTGTATTGGTAATAGTATTGTATTGGTAATAGTATTGGTAATACTATTTTATTCATAATAGTATTGGTAATACTATTTTATTCATAATAGTATTGGTAACAGTATTGTATTGGTAATAGTATTGTATTGATAATAGTATTGATAATAGTATTGTATCTGTAATAGTATTGGTAATAGTATTGGTACTAGTATTGTATTGGTACTAGTATTGTATTGGTACTAGTATTGTATTGGTACTAGTATTGTATTGGTAATAGTATTATATTGATACAAATATTAGTAGTAGTATTGTATTGATAATAGTATTGATAATATTAGTATTGTATTGATAACAGTACTGTATTGATAATAGTATTGTATTGGTAATAGTATTGATAATAGTATTGTATTGATAATAGCATTGTATTGGTAATAGTATTGTGTTGGTAGTAGTATTGTATTGATAGTAGTATTGTGTTGGTAGTAGTATTGTATTGATAGTAGTATTGTGTTGGTAGTAGTATTGTATTGATAATAGTATTGTGTTGATAATAGTATTGTATTGGTAGTAGTATTGTATTGGTAGTAGTATTGTATTGGTAGTAGTATTGTATTGGTAGTAGTATTGTATTGGTAGTAGTATTGGTATTGGTATTGTATTGGTAATAGTATAGGTAATATTATTGTATTGGTAATAGCATTATATTGATACAAATATTAGTAGTAGTATTGTATTGATAATAGTATTAGTAATATTATTGTATTGGTAATCGTATTGTATTGGTAATAAAAAAATATCAAATTTATTTTGATATCTCAAAGTGCTGTACAGAAACCCAGCCTAAAACCCCAAACAGCAAGCAATGCAGGTGTAGAAGCACGGTGGCTTGGAAAAACTCCCTAGAAAGGCCAAAACCTAGGAAGAAACCTAGAGAGGAACCAGGCTATGTGGGGTGGCCAGTCCTCTTCTGGCTGTGCCGGGTGGAGATTATAACAGAACATGGCCAAGATGTTCAAATGTTCATAAATGACCAGCATGGTCGAATAATAATAAGGCAGAACAGTTGAAACTGGAGCAGCAGCACAGTCAGGTGGACTGGGGACAGCAAGGAGTCATCATGTCAGGTAGTCCTGGGGCACGGTCCTAGGGCTCAGGTCCTCCGAGAGAGAGAAAGAAAGAATTAGAGAGAGCATATGTGGGGTGGCCAGTCCTCTTCTGGCTGTGCCGGGTGGAGATTATAACAGAACATGGCCAAGATGTTCAAATGTTCATAAATGACCAGCAAATGACCACACTCCTGGGCCAGACTACACTCAATCATATGACCCACTGAAGAGATGAGTCTCCAGTAAAGACTTAAAGGTTGCGACCGAGTTTGCGTCTCTCACATGGGTAGGCAGACCATTCCATAAAAATGGAGCTCTATAGGAGAAAGCCTTACCTCCAGCTGTTTGCTTAGAAATTCTAGGGACAATTAGGAGGCCTGCATCTTGTGACCGTAGCATACGTATAGGTATGTACGGCAGGACCAAATCAGAGAGGTAGGTAGGAGCAAGCCCATGTAATGCTTTGTAGGTTAGCAGTAAAACCTAGAAATCAGCCCTTGCCTTGACAGGAAGCCAGTGTAGAGAGGCTAGCACTGGAGTAATATGATCCATTTTTTTGTTCTAGTCAGGATTCTAGCAGCCGTATTTAGCACGAACTGAAGTTTATTTATTTAACAAAAGCATGGATACATTTTTCTACATCATTTTTGGACAGAAAGTTTCTGATTTTTGCAATGTTACGTAGATGGAAAAAAGTTGGTCCTTCACAGTTTTATTTGAGACGACTGTACAACCATTAAGAATAATGGTCAGATTCAACAGAAGATCTTTTTGTTTCTTGGGAGAGCAGAGTTCTGTTCTGTTGTAGACTCAGAGTTCTGTTCCCTTTCTGATTGTCTGTCTCTGTGTTTGATAGTGTTTGCATGCTGGTTGATTACCGTGGTCTGGTGTGGTGATAAGCCCCTCTTGTGGTTCCAGAGAGACACAGGACAACCGGATGCTCCCGACTGTAAAGGACAACAGTGGCAGCCACGGCTCTCCCATCAGTGGCAAGCTGGAAGGCATCTACTTCAGCTGCAACACGGAGTTCAACACAGGCAAGCCCCCCCAGGACTCCCCCTACGGATGCTACCGCTTCCAGATCCAGGCCCAGGTCCTGTTCAACCCCAAGACCAACCTGTACTTCGGGGACTTCTACTGCATGTACACAGCCTACCACTACGTGATCCTGGTGCTGGCCCCAGAGGGCTCCCCAGGGGACCGATTCTGTAAGGGCCGCCTCCCGGCGCTGGACATCTTCGACAACTGCTTCCTGACATGCACCCAGGAGGAGGAGGGGGGGCTGGTGTTCCACCACGCCCAGGATGTGATTCTGGAGGTGATTTACACCGAGCCCGTGGACCTGGCCCTAGGCAGCGTGGAGGAGATCCAAGGACACCAGCTCAGTAGCATGTCCACCATCAATGCTAAGAAGGACCCCAGTTGCAAGACCTGCAACATCAGCGTGGGACGATAACCAGCAAACTGTGGGGGAGGAAGGGGGCGTTACTACGAGGTCCCTGCAGTTCTACGGATAATAATACTTCTCTAACCCTATTGGCTGTGGTGATTCTCTAATCCTATTGGCTGTGGTGATTCTCTAATCCTATTGGCTGTGGTGATTCTCTAACCCTATTGGCTGTGGTGATTCTCTAACCCTACTGGCTGTGGTGATTCTCTAACCCTATTGGCTGTGGTGATTCTCTAACCCTGTTGGTTGTGGTGATTCTCCAACCCTACTGGCTGTGGTGACTCTCTAACCCTACTGGCTGTGGTGACTCTCTAACCCTATTGGCTGTGGTGATTCTAACAGTCATATTATACATGTTAACAGTCTAACAGTCATATTATACAGGTGCAATGTAATGATATGCCAAAGGTAACAACACATTGACCAAGCTGCTAGAAACAAGCCGTGGTAACAGCTTCAACAAGGCATAATGGATTAGTATTACGTAACATGGTCTTGTAATGGAATGTGATTACTTGATGATTCTAATGTTATCTTGTAATGGAATGTGATTTCTGGATGATTCTACGGTAGTGCTTCATTCCCATCGTGGGTTATAGGTATTGCGGTTTTTAAAGTTCCTACGGAGCTGTGACATATCCAACGTTTACAGTGAATGGGATCTCCACGAATGAAAGAACAATACCCATAACCCTCAATGGGATTGAATCCCAGCCTGAAGCAGGTTGCAGCATTACACTGATGTCAGTCTGATGTCTTCACATCCTCTGGACGGCTCTGACTTAGAATACGTGGACAACTACAAATACTTAGGTGTCTGGTTAGACTGTAAACTCTCCTTCCAGACCCATATCAAACATCTCCAATCCAAAGTTAAATCTAGAATTGGCTTCCTATTTTGCAACAAAGCATCCTTCACTCATGCTGCCAAACATACCCTTGTAAAACTGACCATCCTACCAATCCTCGACTTTGGCGATGTCATTTACAAAATAGCCTCCAATACCCTACTCAACAAATTGGATGCAGTCTATCACAGTGCAATCCGTTTTGTCACCAAAGCCCCATATACTACCCACCATTGCGACCTGTACGCTCTCGTTGGCTGGCCCTCGCTTCATACTCGTCGCCAAACCCACTGGCTCCATGTCATCTACAAGACCCTGCTAGGTAAAGTCCCCCCTTATCTCAGCTCGCTGGTCACCATAGCATCTCCCACCTGTAGCACACGCTTTAGCAGGTATATCTCTCTAGTCACCCCCAAAACCAATTCTTTCTTTGGCCGCCTCTCCTTCCAGTTCTCTGCTGCCAATGACTGGAACAAACTACAAAAATCTCAACTGGAACTGTGGTCCTTCTGTAGCTCAGTTGGTAGAGCATGGCGCTTGTAACGCCAGGGTAGTGGGTTCATTCCCCGGGACCACCCATACGTAGAATGTATGCACACATGACTGTAAGTCGCTTTGGATAAAAGCGTCTGCTAAATGGCATATATTATTATTATTATTATTATCTCCCTCACTAGCTTTAAGCACCAACTGTCAGAGCAGCTCAAAGATTACTGCACCTGTACATAGCCCACCTATAATTTAGCCCAAACAACTACCTCTTTCCCAACTGTATTTAAATAATTTATTTATTTTGCTCCTTTGCACCCCATTATTTTTATTTCTACTTTGCACATTCTTCCATTGCAAAACTACCATTCCAGTGTTTTACTTGCTATATTGTATTTACTTTGCCACCATGGCCTTTTTTGTCTTTACCTCCCTTCTCACCTCATTTGCTCACATCGTATATAGACTTGTTTATACTGTATTATTGACTGTATGTTTGTTTTACTCCATGTGTAACTCTGTGTCGTTGTATCTGTCGAACTGCTTTGCTTTATCTTGGCCAGGTCGCAATTGTAAATGAGAACTTGTTCTCAACTTGCCTACCTGGTTAAATAAAGGTGAAAAAAAAAAAAAAAAAATTGTTGTCTGATGGGTTTTGTGTTATATGTATTGCAATCATTAACAGAAACCACATTATCCTGTGTTCAACATCATAAACATCACAAAACAAAGAACATTTTATTTTTACTGTATAACAAAAAAAGTGAACCAGACTTTGATCATAGCCAAAGGATTAGAAACACTCGAAACAAAATAACTGTTACGTCAGTAAAAGCTAAGTGAGCGTGTGGTAAAGCTAGTGGTTAGAGCGTGTGGTAAAGCTAGTGGTTAGCCTAGTGGTTAGAGCGTGTGGTAAAGCTAACATTCAAACTGGTTGTGTATCAGAGGCAGGGTAGTCTAGTGGTTAGAGCGTGTGGTAAAGCTAGTGGTTAGCCTAGTGGTTAGAGCGTGTGGTAAAGCTAACATTCAAACTGGTTGTGTATCAGAGGCAGGGTAGTCTAGTGGTTAGAGCGTGTGGTAAAGCTTGTGGTTAGCCTAGTGGTTAGAGCGTGTGGTAAAGCTAACATTCAAACTGGTCGTGTATCAGAGGCAGGGTAGCCTAGTGGTTAGAGCGTGTGGTAAAGCTAGTGGTTAGCCTAGTGGTTAGAGCGTGTGGTAAAGCTAACATTCAAACTGGTTGTGTATCAGAGGCAGGGTAGCCTAGTGGTTAGAGCGTGTTGTAAAGCTAACATTCAAACTGGTTGTGTATCAGAGGCAGGGTAGCCTAGTGGTTAGAGCGTGTGGTAAAGCTAACATTCAAACTGGTCATATCAGAGGCAGGGTAGCCTAGTGGTTAGAGCGTGTGACTAGTAACCGGAAGGTTGCCCTTTTGGTTGCAGGTAGAACCCATAACTCTTTTGGTTGCATGTAGAACTCTTTTGGTTCCAGGTAGAACCCTTTTGGTTGCAGGCAGAACTCTTTTGGTTCCATGTAGAACTCTTTTGGTTGCAGGTAGAACCCATAACTCTTTTGGTTCCAGGTAGAACCCTTTTGGTTGCAGGCAGAACTCTTTTGGTTCCATGTAGAACTCTTTTGGTTGCAGGTAGAACTCTTTTGGTTGCAGGTAGAACTCTTTTGGTTGCAGGTAGAACTCTTTTGGTTCCAGGTAGAACCCTTTTGGTTGCTGGCTGTTCTGCCCCTGAACAAGGCAGTTAATCGACTGTTCCTAGGCTGTCATTGAAAATAAGAATTTGTTCTTAACTGACTTGCCTAGTAAAATAAAATGTGGTTCCCAAGAAAGCTAAGGTAACTGAACTAAATGACTATGGTCCGTAGCACTCACTTCTGTCATCACAAAGTGCTTTGAGAGACTAGTCAAGGATCATATCACCTGTTACTCTAGACCCACTCCAATTTTCTTACAGCCCCAATAGCTCCACAGACGATGCAATCGCCTTCACTCTGCCCTATCCCATCTGGACAAGAGGAATGCCTATGTAAGAATGTTGTTCATTGACTACAGCTCAGCATTTTAATTAAAAAAAAAAAATATTTAACCAGGTAGGCCAGTTGAGAACAAGTTCTCATTTACAACTGCGACCTGGCGAAGAAAAAGCAAAGTAGTGAGACAAAAACAACACAGAGTTACACATAAACAAACGTACAGTCAATAACACAATAGAAAAATCTATGTACCGTGTGTGCAAATGTAGAAGAGTAGTGAGGTAAGGCAATAAATAGGCCATAGAGGTGAAATAATTATAATTTAGCATTAACACTGGAGAGATAGATGTGCAGATGATGATGTCCAAATAGAGATACTGGGGTGCAAGAGGAAAATAACAATATGGGGATGAGGTAGTTGGGTGGGCTGTTTACAGATGGGCTGTGTACAGGTACAGTGATCGGTAAGCTGCTCTGACAGCTGATGCATAAAGTTAAAGAGAGGGAGATATGAGACTCCAGCTTCAGTTAAAGAGAGGGAGATGACTTTTACAACGCCATAGTACCCTCCAAACTCATCATTAAGCTTGAGACCCTGGGTCTCGACCCCGTCCTGTGCAAATAGGTCCTGGACTTCCTGACGGGCCGCCCTCAGGTGGTGAAGGTAGGAAACAACATCTCCACTCCGCTGATCTTCAACACTGGGGCACCACAAGGGTTCATTCTCAGCCCTCTCCTGAACTCCCTGTTCACCCACTACTGCGTGGCCATGAACGCCTCCAACTCAATCACCAAGTTTGCAGACGACTCTACAGTGGTAGGCTTGATTTACCAACAACCACAAGACGGTCTACAGCCCTCGGAGTGTGGTGTCAGGAACATAACCTCTCATTCAATGTCAGCAAAACAAAAGAGATGATTCGGAAACAGGAGACAGCAAAGGAGCACCCCCTATCCACATCGACGGGACAGCAGTAGAGAAGGTCGAAGGTTTTAAGTTCCTCTGTGTACATATCACAGACAAACTGAAATGGTCCACCCACACAGACAGTGTGGTGAAGAAGGCGCGACAGCAACCTCTTCAACCTGAGGAGGCTGAAAAATGTGGCTTGTCACCGAAAACCCTCACTACCTTTTACAGGTGCACAATTGAGAGCATCCTGACGGGCTGTATCACCGCCTGGTAAGGCAACTGCACCGCCCACAACCGCAAGGCTCTCCAGAGGGTGGTGCAGTCGGCACAACGCATCACCGGGGGAAAACTACCTGCTCTCCAGGACATCTACAACACCCGATGTCACAGGAAGACCAAAAAGAACATCAAGGACCTCAGCCACCCGAGCCACTGCCTGTTCACCCCGCTTCCATCCAGCCAGCAGGCGAGATCAGTACAGGTGCATCAAAGCTGGGACACATTAATAAACAGCTTCTATCTCAAGGCCATCAGATTTTTTAAGAGCCACCAGTAGCACAGAGAGGCGACTGCCTACCTACAGACGAGAAGTTCGTTGTTCTCCTCCTGTTGTATATTTCTATCTGAATGTTTCTATCTCGATGTTCAACACTCTGGCCTCTTTCTGTAGCGAGTCGGTTCTTCTGAGCGGAGAAATGACTACACCTGGTTGGGACACGTTAGACGAGGAGATGAACTGCTAGCAGCCCCGTCAGTATGGCTCTCACTGGAACTGTCCGCCATCTTCCTTCCTGCAACGTCAACAGAGCGGAGTGGTTAATGTTTGTAGTGGTTTGTTGTGATGATGTATGTGTAGACAGTGACCCCCCGTCGCCACCTGTGGAAGGCGCTGCTCAACTGAACGGTCCAGAAATAACTACGCTACATCTACACTGAGTGGACAAAACATTAGGAACACCTTCCTGATATTGAGTTGCACTCCCTTTTGCCCTCAGAACAGCCTCAGTTCGTCGGGGGATGGACTCCAGGTGTCAAAAGACTTCCACAGCGATGCTGGCCCATGTTGACTCTTAGGCCCATGTTCACATAGTTCTGTCAAGTTGGCTGGATGTCCTTTGGCTGGTGGACCGTTCATGCATGTTAC
Source organism: Oncorhynchus gorbuscha (assembly GCF_021184085.1). Taxonomy (NCBI): domain Eukaryota; kingdom Metazoa; phylum Chordata; class Actinopteri; order Salmoniformes; family Salmonidae; genus Oncorhynchus; species Oncorhynchus gorbuscha. The sequence continues at coordinate 23,649 of NW_025746465.1, forward strand.
ACGCAGGAAACTGTCTGAGCGTGAAAACCCAGTTATTGACACAAACCAGTGTGTCTGGCACCTGCTACCATACCTGCTCAAAGGCACTTAAAACGTCACCCTCTGAACGGCACACATACACAATCCATGTCTCTACACACACATACACAATCCATGTCTCTACACACACATACACAATCCATGTCTCTACACACACATACACAATCCATGTCTCTACACACACATACACAATCCATGTCTCTACACACACATACACAATCCATGTCTCTACACACACATACACAATCCATGTCTCTACACACACACACACAATCCATGTCTCTACACACACATACACAATCCATGTCTCTACACACACACACACAATCCATGTCTCTACACACACATACACAATCCATGTCTCTACACACACACACACAATCCATGTCTCTACACACGTACACTACACACACATACACAATACATGTCTCTACACACACACAATCCACATACACAATCCATGTCTCTACACACACATACACAATCTGTCTCTACACACATGTACACATAATATATAATAATATATGCCATTTAGCAGACGCTTTTATCCAAAGCGACTTACAGTCATGCGTGCATACATTCTACGTATGGGTGGTCCCGGGGATCGAACCCACTACCCTGGCGTTACAAGCGCCATGCTCTACCAACTGAGCTACACAGGACTTCACCAGCTGTATATATGTGATAGTAGAGTAGTGTCATGAGGGAACACAATGTGTTGTGAAAAGTGTTATGAAATGTAATGTCATTTAATATTTTTTATTGTATATAACTGCCTTAATAATGCTAGACCCCAGGAAGAGTAGCTGCTGCCTTGGCAGGAACTAATGGGGATCCATAATAAACCCCAGGAAGAGTAGCTGCTGCCTTGGCAGGAACTAATGGGGATCCATAATAAACCCCAGGAAGAGTAGCTGCTGCCTTGGCAGGAACTAATGGGGATCCATAATAAACCCCAGGAAGAGTAGCTGCTGCCTTGGCAGGAACTAATGGGGATCCATAATAAACCCCAGGAAGAGTAGCTGCTGCCTTGGCAGGAACTAATGGGGATCCATAATAAACCCCAGGAAGAGTAGCTGCTGCCTTGGCAGGAACTAATGGGGATCCATAATAAACCCCAGGAAGAGTAGCTGCTGCCTTGGCAGGAACTAATGGGGATCCATAATAAACCCCAGGAAGAGTAGCTGCTGCCTTGGCAGGAACTAATGGGGATCCATAATAAACCCCAGGAAGAGTAGCTGCTGCCTTGGCAGGAACTAATGGGGATCCATAATAAACCCCAACTAATGGGGATCCATAATAAATACAAATACAAAAATTGACTCAAGGCTTAAAATCCTTCTTTAACCCGTCTCCTCCCCTTCATCTACATGTCTCCTCCCCTTCATCTACCCATCTCCTCCCCTTCATCTACATGTCTCCTCCCCTTCATCTACATGTCTCCTCCCCTTCATCTACACTGATTGAAATGGATTTAACAAAGTGACATCAATAAGTGATCATTGCTTTCTCCTGGATTCACCTGATCCTTCTGTCATTGAAAGAGCAGGTGTTCCTAATGTTTTGTATTCTCAGTGTAAGTCAACCTCATAACTGAACACTATTCAAACATTATGTATGTGTATGTTATTATATTGTTAAATAATTGTTCAATTGTTAAATAAAATCCCCCAAAGTATTTGGAACATACTGTAGAGATGGATGAAAACAACCTCAGACTGTTTCAGTTTAAACACCATTTATTTCTGCTTAAACAATGGGAACATCCATGCTGGTTGTTACCAGATCAATGCTTTAGGTGGTCTCATATGAAGAGAATCAACGGGAGGAAATATGGCACCCCAAAGAACTAATGCCCCTTTAAACTACAGCAGGCTTAGAACATAACATTACACTGCTAAAATAATGACCAATGATTGGTTTGGAGCCAATACGCATGAGAACTGTTAACCCTTTCCAATGTGACAGTCTACATTATATATTGGGGTAAACACTCTCTAACTCTTTCCAATGTGTCAGTCTACATTATATATTGGGGTAACTGCTCTCTAACCCTTTTCAATGTGACAGTCTACATTATATATTGGGGTAAACACTCTCTTTCCAATGTGTCAGTCTACATTATATATTGGGGTAAACGCTCTCTAACCCTTTTCAATGTGACAGTCTACATTATATATTGGGGTAAACACTCTCTAACCCTTTTCAATGTGACAGTCTACATTATATAGTGTGAGCTCTCATATCTCCACGTCTTTAATAGTAGAGGCATATTCCATGTTACACAGTGGGCCCTCATAAAGCATTAGAATGAAGTCTCCCTCTCTGTCCTGCTGTCCCCCAGGTGGCTGTGTGTTCATGTCTCTTTAAAACAGTCAGTGCCAGAGCAGAGGAGACAGACACTGATAGAAGTAACACCTTATTTCATAATACAATGTTCGCAAATGAGGAAAAGTAAGTCAAACCAGGTGAATCTCATGCATCAAAATATTAGTACTCTGAGGAAATATGTTCACAGAAGTGATGTTTGAGAGTTGCAGTGGAGTTAAAATCAAGCTACCATTTCGATTTGACAAATATTTCCTGCTGATAATTAGACATGTGCAGTAACACCCAAGCATTTTCATAAAGGTGGAATCAATATAGGCATTTCATTCCAATGCTTTGCGAAGCTGTCCTACCAGTGCAGAAAACAAACGATCAGTGACTAACTTCAGAAGTTTTTACAGTGTCATTTATATACAACCAATCCACCCGTTGTTATTAAAAAACACAACCACATTATACACCCACCCCAGTGGTGTGGCTACAGGACAGAATATATAAGGCTTGTAGAAGGTGACTCCAAGTGTTCCTCTAATCTGTCAATCAAACGTCCTGTTGTACCTCATTGGTCCGAGAGATGCTTGGAAGCGTGGCTACTGTTGTCCTGACGCCATGATGGAGCAGACCACACCCCTGTTCTCCTGTCACCGTGGTAACAACAGGTCATGACTGGAGCCCAGGTTGTGGACAGAAAAGTAAGTTTTTCATGCTCATGCGAAATCAAAAAAAGTGGTCTTGCTGTAAAACCATGCGTTAACGTGAAAGCTGCAGACACACATTCTGATTGGCTGTTCTCCTGCTTCAAGTTCCAGTCATCTCCCTTCCAGGAAGTCATGAAACATCAACAAACCTGCAAAACAAAAAACATATGATAGGTGATTTAGATCAACATGAGTTTAATTCTCTCACCACTGTGTATGTTGTGAATAGTTTGTCTCTCTTGATTAACCAACTGCACCAACCAGCTAAACTAACAAGACTGCAAGGCCCTCAGAAAGTTTGAGTTAGCATGTTGTCAGTAGGGTCACATCTCTAGAGGGCTGAGTTAGCATGTTGTCAATAGGGTCACATCTCTAGAGGGCTGAGTTAGCATGTTGTCAATAGGGTCACATCTCTAGAGGGCTGAGTTAGCATGTTGTCAGTAGGGTCACATCTCTAGAGGGCTGAGTTAGCATGTTGTCAATAGGGTCACATCTCTAGAGGGCTGAGTTAGCATGTTGTCAGTAGGGTCACATCTCTAGAGGGCTGAGTTAGCATGTTGTCAATAGGGTCACATCTCTAGAGGGCTGAGTTAGCATGTTGTCAGTAGGGTCACATCTCTAGAGGGCTGAGTTAGCATGTTGTCAGTAGGGTCACATCTCTAGAGGGCTGAGTTAGCATGTTGTCAGTAGAGTCACATCTCTAGGGGGCTGAGTTAGCATGTTGTCAGTAGAGTCACATCTCTAGAGGGCTGAGTTAGCATGTTGTCAGTAGAGTCACATCTCTAGAGGGCTGAGTTAGCATGTTGTCAGTAGAGTCACATTACTAGAGGGCTGAGTTAGCATGCTGTCAGTAGGGTCACATCTCTAGAGGGCTGAGTTAGCATGTTGTCAGTAGGGTCACATCTCTAGAGGGCTGAGTTAGCATGTTGTCAGTAGAGTCACATCTCTAGGAGGCTGAGTTAGCATGTTGTCAGTAGAGTCACATCTCTAGGAGGCTGAGTTAGCATGTTGTCAGTAGAGTCACATCTCTAGGAGGCTGAGTTAGCATGTTGTCAGTAGAGTCACATCTCTAGAGGGCTGAGTTAGCATGTTGTCAGTAGGGTCACATCTCTAGGAGGCTGAGTTAGCATGTTGTCAGTAGAGTCACATCTCTAGAGGGCTGAGTTAGCATGTCAGTAGGGTCACATCTCTAGGGGGCTGAGTTAGCATGTTGTCAGTAGAGTCACATCTCTAGAGGGCTGAGTTAGCATGTTGTCAGTAGGGTCACATCTCTAGAGGACTGAGTTAGCATGTTGTCAGTAGGGTCACATCTCTAGAGGGCTGAGTTAGCATGTTGTCAGTAGGGTCACATCTCTAGGGGGCTGAGTTAGCATGTTGTCAGTAGGGTCACATCTCTAGAGGGCTGAGTTAGCATGTTGTCAGTAGAGTCACATCTCTAGGAGGCTGAGTTAGCATGTTGTCAGTAGAGTCACATCACTATAGGGCTGAGTTAGCATGTTGTCAGTAGAGTCACATCTCTAGAGGGCTGAGTTAGCATGTTGTCAGTAGGGTCACATCTATATAGGGCAGAGTTAGCATGTTGTCAGTAGGGTCATCTCTAGAGGGCTGAGTTAGCATGTTGTCAGTAGGGTCACATCTATATAGGGCAGAGTTAGCATGTTGTCAGTAGGGTCATCTCTAGAGGGCTGAGTTAGCATGTTGTCCGTAGGGTCATCTCTAGGGGGCTGAGTTAGCATGTTGTCAGTAGGGTCATCTCTATAGGGGGCTGAGTTAGCATGTTGTCAGTAGAGTCACATCTCTAGAGGGCTGAGTTAGCATGTTGTCAGTAGAGTCACATCTCTAGAGGGCTGAGTAAGCATGTTGTCAGTAGAGTCACATCTCTAGAGGGCAGAGTTAGCATGTTGTCAGTAGGGTCATCTCTAGGGGGCTGAGTTAGCATGTTGTCAGTAGGGTCATCTCTAGGGGGCTGAGTTAGCATGTTGTCAGTAGAGTCACATCTCTAGGAGGCTGAGTTAGCATGTTGTCAGTAGAGTCACATTTCTAGAGGGCAGAGTTAGCATGTTGTCAGTAGGGTCATCTCTAGGGGGCTGATGAGAGAGAGCGAGAGTTGCACCCCTTCTGAAAAAACCTACACTCGATCCCTCCGATGTCAACAATTACAGACCAGTATCCCTTCTTTCTTTTCTCTCCAAAACTCTTGAACGTGCCGTCCTTGGCCAGCTCTCCCGCTATCTCTCTCTGAATGACCTTCTTGATCCAAATCAGTCAGGTTTCAAGACTAGTCATTCAACTGAGACTGCTCTCCTCTGTATCACGGAGGCGCTCCGCACTGCTAAAGCTAACTCTCTCTCCTCTGCTCTCATCCTTCTAGATCTATCGGCTGCCTTCGATACTGTGAACCATCAGATCCTCCTCTCCACCCTCTCCGAGTTGGGCATCTCCGGCGTGGCCCACGCTTGGATTGCGTCCTACCTGACAGGTCGCTCCTACCAGGTGGCGTGGCGAGAATCTGTCTCCTCACCACGCTCTCTCACCACTGGTGTCCCCCAGGGCTCTGTTCTTGGCCCTCTCCTATTCTCGCTATACACCAAGTCACTTGCCTCTGTCATAACCTCACATGGTCTCTCTTATCATTGCTATGCAGACGACACACAATTAATCTTCTCCTTTCCCCCTTCTGATGACCAGGTGGCGAATCGCATCTCTGCATGTCTGGCAGACATATCAGTGTGGATGACGGATCACCACCTCAAGCTGAACCTCGGCAAGACGGAGCTGCTCTTCCTCCCGGGGAAGGACTGCCCGTTCCATGATCTCGCCATCACGGTTGACAACTCCATTGTGTCCTCCTCCCAGAGCGCCAAGAACCTTGCCGTGATCCTGGACAACACCCTGTCGTTCTCAACCAACATCAAGGCGGTGGCCCGTTCCTGTAGGTTCATGCTCTACAACATCCGCAGAGTACGACCCTGCCTCACACAGGAAGCGGCGCAGGTCCTAATCCAGGCACTTGTCATCTCCCGTCTGGATTACTGCAACTCGCTGTTGGCTGGGCTCCCTGCCTGTGCCATTAAACCCCTTCAACTCATCCAGAACGCCGCAGCCCGTCTGGTGTTCAACCTTCCCAAGTTCTCTCACGTCACCCCGCTCCTCCGTTCTCTCCACTGGCTTCCAGTTGAAGCTCGCATCCTCTACAAGACCATGGTGCTTGCCTACGGAGCTGTGAGGGGAACGGCACCTCAGTACCTCCAGGCTCTGATCAGGCCCTACACCCAAACAAGGGCACTGCGTTCATCCACCTCTGGCCTGCTCGCCTCCCTACCACTGAGGAAGTACAGCTCCCGCTCAGCCCAGTCAAAACTGTTCGCTGCCCTGGCCCCCCAATGGTGGAACAAACTCCCTCACGACGCCAGGACAGCGGAGTCAATCACCACCTTCCGGAGACACCTGAAACCCCACCTCTTTAAGGAATACCTAGGATAGGATAAGTAATCCCTCTCACCCCCCCTTAAGTTTTAGATGCACTATTGTAAAGTGACTGTTCCACTGGATGTCATAGGGTGAATGCACCAATTTGTAAGTCGCTCTGGATAAGAGCGTCTGCTAAATGACTTAAATGTAATGTAAATGTAGGGGGCTGAGTTAGCATGTTGTCAGTAGAGTCACATCTCTAGGAGGCTGAGTTAGCATGTTGTCAGTAGAGTCACATCTCTAGGAGGCTGAGTTAGCATGTTGTCAGTAGAGTCACATCTCTAGGAGGCTGAGTTAGCATGTTGTCAGTAGAGTCACATCACTATAGGGCTGAGTTAGCATGTTGTCAGTAGGGTCACATCTATATAGGGCAGAGTTAGCATGTTGTCAGTAGAGTCACATCTCTAGAGGGCTGAGTTAGCATGTTGTCAGTAGGGTTAGGATAATGGATCCAGACAGCCGGTTGCTGGATCCGACAGGATAATGGATCCAAACTGAGCATGTCCTGGAGACAACAGGATAATGGATCCAGACTGAGCCTGTCCTGGATCCGACAGGATAATGGATCCAGACAGCCAGTTGCTGGATCCGACAGGATAATGGATCCAGACAGCCGGGTTGCTGGATCCGAACAGGATAATGGATCCAGACAGCCGGTTGCTGGATCCGACAGGATAATGGATCCAGACACTCGGTTGCTGGATCGAACAAGATAATGGATCCAGGCGGAGCCTGTCCTGGATCCGACAGGATAATGGATCCAGACAGGATAATGGATCCAGACAGCCGGTTGCTGGATCCGACAGGATAATGGATCCAGGCTGAGCCTGTCCTGGATCCGACAGGATAATGGTTCGGAAAGGATAATGGATCCAGACAGGATACCACCCGGCTGATCCCCATTTCCCTCCATATTCTATCAGTCCTGAGCTCCATACGTGTACGTACCAGGTTGAGCCTGTCCTGGATCCAGACAGGATACTGTAGTGTTAAGTGATCCCCATTTCCCTCCATATTCTATCAGTCCTGAGCTCCATACTTGTACGTACCAGGTTGAGCACACGACTGTTAGTATTGATCCTTTTCCACTTGCTTCTTTTTCACCTTCGACCCTGACCCTTCTCCAGACTGCAACACACAGAGAGAGGGGTTAGACAGGACGATGGCAGAATGAGGGGCAGGACTGCAGAACACACAGAAACACCAGGCAGACTGGACTTCTTCTACACTAGTGTCCTAAACATGCAGAAAGAAAACACTAAGGGAGTTGTTAATTCACTACATCCAGCTGATTGGCATCGCTCCACCATCAGGTTCATAGTCTGACCAGTAAACACTGACAGTCCATTGACATCACACTGACAGCAGGTCAAATTGAGCTCTCTGATCGCTTCACGTTGAACTGAGCTGTCTGACAACCACACACCACAGCACTCTGAAACATTCCGCACTGCTAGTCTACCGTCAGTGTCTACTGTCTAGTTGGAACTCTCTCCACTACTAATCTACTGTCTAGTTGGAACTCTCTCCACTACTAATCTACTGTCTAGTTGGAACTCTCTCCACTACTAATCTACTGTCTAGTTGGAACTCTCTCCACTACTAGTCTACTGTCTAGTTGGAACTCTCTCCACTACTAGTCTACTGTCTAGTTGGAACTCTCTCCACTACTAGTCTACTGTCTAGTTGGAACTCTCTCCACTACTAGTCTACTGTCTAGTTGGAACTCTCTCCACTACTAGTCTACTGTCTAGTTGGAACTCTCTCCACTACTAGTCTACTGTCTAGTTGGAACTCTCTCCACTACTAGTCTACTGTCTAGTTGGAACTCTCTCCACTACTAGTCTACTGTCTAGTTGGAACTCTCTCCACTACTAGTCTACTGTCTAGTTGGAACTCTCTCCACTACTAGTCTACTGTCTAGTTGGAACTCTCTCCACTACTAGTCTACTGTCTAGTTGGAACTCTCTCCACTACTAATCTACTGTCTAGTTGGAACTCTCTCCACTACTAGTCTACTGTCTAGTTGGAACTCTCTCCACTACTAGTCTACTGTCTAGTTGGAACTCTCTCCACTACTAGTCTACCGTTAGTGTCAACACCACACTTCAGTCTACTCTATGATCATGGAGCAAACCTCAGTCTTTCCCCTCTGACCCTTAGAGCTCTCCTGCTCTGCCTTAGGGCCTCCTCGGGAGCGCTTGTTTCTCTTCCTGCCCTTATTTTCCTTCCTGCCTCCTCCTCCTCCTGCTGCTTCTCCTCTTCCTTCTGCTTCTCCTTCTCCTACTGCTCCACCTGCTTTCACCTCCTCTGTAGTAGCAGTAGTAGCAGCAGTAAAAGTAGTTGCCGTAGCAGCAATACGACGTACTACTTTCCTGATGACCTATGGAGTGGAGGGGTATAAAGTCATGTTAGGACAGAGGAATGGGGATGGGGGTTGGAGATGGGGAGGATGGGCATGGGGGAGATGTTCAGGTGATATCAGAAGAGGACAGGGTGATGATGTCATAGGGGTGTGGGGTGTGTAGTGAAGGGGGGTACAGCAGTTACTTTTCGGGTGACTATGTTTCCATCCTCGTCTGTGAACTGTTCTTCTGTCACTGACTCCACAGGGATGTTTCTGGCCTGTTCTCCCTGAGAATGATATGGTAGGATTTACCGGTCATCATTAGTTTACCTGAGGTTAGTTTACCTGTCATCATTAGTTTACCTGAGGTTAATTTACCTGACGGTAGTTTGCCTGTCATCATTAGTTTACCTGAGGTTAGTTTGCCTGACGTTAGTTTACCTGAGGTTATTTTGCCTGATGTTAGTTTACCTGAGTTTAGTTTACCTGAGTTTAGTTTACCTGATGTTAGTTTACCTGAGGTTAATTTACCTGACGGTAGTTTGCCTGTCATCATTAGTTTACCTGAGTTTAGTTTACCTGAGGTTAGTTTACCTGAGGTTAGTTTACCTGACGTTAGTTTGCCTGACATTAGTTTACCTGTCATCATTAGTTTACCTGAGGTTAGTTTACCTGAGTTTAGTTTACCTGAGGTTATTTTGCCGGAGGTTAGTTTACCTGAGGTTAGTTTACCTGACGGTAGTTTACCTGTCATCATTAGTTTACCTGAGGTTAGTTTGCCTGACGTTAGTTTACCTGAGTTTAGTTTACCTGAGGTTATTTTGCCTGATGTTAGTTTACCTGAGTTTAGTTTACCTGAGGTTAGTTTACCTGAGTTTAGTTTGCCTGACGTTAGTTTACCTGTCATCATTAGTTCACCTGAGGTTAGTTTACGTGAGTTTAGTTTACCTGACGTTAGTTGACCTGTCATCATTATTTTACCTGAGGTTAGTTTACCTGAGTTTTTGCCTGAGTTTAGTTTACCTGAGTTTACCTTTAGTTTACCTGAGTTTAGTTTGCCTGACGTTAGTTTACCTGTCATCATTAGTTTACCTGAGGTTAGTTTACCTGAGTTTAGTTTACCTGAGGTTAGTTTACCTGTCCTCATTAGTTTACCTGAGTTTAGTTTACCTGAGGTTAGTTTACCTGAGTTTAGTTTGCCTGACGTTTACCTGTCATTTAGTTTACCTGAGTTTAGTTTACCTGAGTTTAGTTTACCTGAGGTTAGTTTACCTGAGTTTAGTTTACCTGAGGTTAGTTTACCTGAGTTTAGTTTGCCTGAGGTTAGTTTACCTGTCATCATTAGTTTACCTGAGTTTAGTTTACCTGAGGTTAGTTTACCTGAGTTTAGTTTACCTGAGGTTAGTTTACCTGAGTTTACCTGTTAGTTTACCTGAGGTTAGTTTACCTGACTTTACCTGACGTTAGTTTACCTGTCCTCATTAGTTTACCTGAGGTTAGTTTACCTGAGTTTAGTTTGCCTGACGTTAGTTTACCTGTCCTCATTAGTTTACCTGAGGTTAGTTTACCTGAGTTTAGTTTACCTGAGGTTAGTTTACCTGTCATCATTAGTTTACCTGAGGTTAGTTTACCTGAGTTTAGTTTACCTGAGGTTAGTTTACCTGTCCTCATTAGTTTACCTGAGTTTAGTTTACCTGAGGTTAGTTTACCTGAGTTTAGTTTGCCTGACGTTAGTTTACCTGTCATCATTAGTTTACCTGAGTTTAGTTTACCTGAGTTTAGTTTACCTGAGGTTAGTTTACCTGAGTTTAGTTTACCCGAGGTTAGTTTACCTGAGTTTAGTTTGCCTGACGTTAGTTTACCTGTCATCATTAGTTTACCTGAGTTTAGTTTGCCTGAGGTTAGTTTACATGAGTTTAGTTTACCTGACGTTAGTTTACCTGTCATCATTAGTTTACCTGAGTTTAGTTTACCTGAGGTTAGTTTACATGAGTTTAGTTTACCTGTCATCATTAGTTTGCCTGAGTTTAGTTTACCTGACGTTAGTTTACCTGTCATCATTAGTTTACCTGAGGTTAGTTTACCTGAGGTTAGTTTACCTGTCATCATTAGTTTACCTGAGTTTAGTTCACCTGAGTTTAGTTTACCTGTCATCATTAGTTTACCTGAGGTTAGTTTACCTGAGGTTAGTTTACCTGTCATCATTAGTTTACCTGAGGTTAGTTTACCTGAGGTTAGTTTACCTGTCATCATTAGTTTGCCTGAGTTTAGTTTGCCTGACGTTAGTTTACCTGTCATCATTAGTTTACCTGAGGTTAGTTTACCTGCCCTAGGGACAATAGCAACACAAAGCTCCATTTGCAAAAAGCACTGCCACAACATGACCCTTTAATACCACCACTCATCAAATAAACACACAGAACATTAAATGACTATGTCACATAAGATTAACTTCGTAGAGGGATCCAGAGAAAACCACAGGTGGTGATGGTAACATTGTACATGGAACTGAAAACACAAGCCAACATCAACAGTATGCAAGCCATGATGAAAGACTGAGTTTAACTACGTATATTAGAATGATGTGATGATAGAATGATCTGGAACAATTGTGAGTGTGAATTCTTGCTGTGATATGAAACCTGTCAAATCTTTGATGTTAAAATGAAGACAGGCTAGGAAGTAGATGGATGTAAAACATGCCGAGGTCTCCAGAGCTGGTGAGTGCTACTGTCATTCACTAGCTAATACCACATGGACAGTAGAACTAGCAGTGAACAGATCAACCCAGTCAGCCAGTAGCTACAGCTAGTTGGGAACAGCTGGTCAAGCAGAAAGGCAGCAGAGCTCTAGGTTCCTGTAGAGCCTGACTGTCACATCCGGCCCAGGCCACACAGACAGACAGGCCCAGGCCACACAGACAGACAGGCCCAGGCCACACAGACAGACAGGCCCAAGCCACACAGACAGACAGGCCCAGGCCACACAGGCCTAAGCCACACAGGCCCAGGCCACACAGGCCCAGGCCACACAGACAGACAGACAGGCCCAGGCCACACAGACAGACAGCACATTGATAACAGCACAGGCCTCACTGGGGCCAACACACCACTCAGTGCCACAAGCAGGCCAGGTACCTTCAGAATGACCCTCCGTCGGTACACCTTGGTGGTGACAGTCCGTTCCTCATCAGAGCTGGTCTCCTTATCTCTACCACCCTCCTGATGAACCAGGCAGGGTTAGGGCTCTGACTTCACAGTAACAACTATAGATCCTGACTGACATGTGGTTCAGAACAGCCCTGTCATAGATCCTGACTGACATGTGGTTCAGAACAGCCCTGTCATAGATCCTGACTGACATGTGGTTCAGAACAGCCCTGTCATAGATCCTGACTGACATGTGGTTCAGAACAGCCCTGTCATAGATCCTGACTGACATGTGGTTCAGAACAGCCCTGTCATAGATCCTGACTGACATGTGGTTCAGAACAGCCCTGTCATAGATCCTGACTGACATGTGGTTCAGAACAGCCCTGTCATAGATCCTGACTGACATGTGGTTCAGAACAGCCCTGTCATAGATCCTGACTGACATGTGGTTCAGAACAGCCCTGTCATAGATCCTGAAAGACATGTGGTTCAGAACAGCCCTGTCATAGATCCTGACTGACATGTGGTTCAGAACAGCCCTGTCATAGATGACAGGAATGATTTTAGATCCTGACTCAGATGTTCGTCTTAAAGAAATACACTGTCCAGCCACAAGGGTTAAAAGTGAAGAAGTGAAGAAGATGCATTTGTTTTCCACCTTGATCCATTGAACGTGGTCTTCACCAGCTAGATATCAGACTACATTGGTCTTTCTCATAACACATAAACCTTGTGAGTGAGATGAGAACAGAAGAACAGCCATGTCCACAATAACAGCACAGAGTCATGATGTGTAGTTACCTGGACTAACAGCAGAGTCATGATGTGTAGAGTTACCTGGACTAACAGCAGAGTCCTGATGTGTAGAGTTACCTGGACTAACAGCAGAGTCATGATGTGTAGAGTTACCTGGACTAACAGCAGAGTCATGATGTGTAGAGTTACCTGGACTAACAGCAGAGTCATGATGTGTAGAGTTACCTGGACTAACAGCAGAGTCATGATGTGTAGAGTTACCTGGACTAACAGCAGAGTCATGATGTGTAGAGTTACCTGGACTAACAGCAGAGTCATGATGTGTAGAGTTACCTGGACTAACAGCAGAGTCATGATGTGTAGAGTTACCTGGACTAACAGCAGAGTCATGATGTGTAGAGTTACCTGGACTAACAGCAGAGTCCTGATGTGTAGAGTTACCTGGACTAACAGCAGAGTCATGATGTGTAGAGTTACCTGGACTAACAGCAGAGTCATGATGTGTAGAGTTACCTGGACTAACAGCAGAGTCATGATGTGTAGAGTTACCTGGACTAACAGCAGAGTCATGATGTGTAGAGTTACCTGGACTAACAGCAGAGTCATGATGTGTAGAGTTACCTGGACTAACAGCAGAGTCATGATGTGTAGAGTTACCTGGACTAACAGCAGAGTCATGATGTATAGAGTTACCTGGACTAACAGCAGAGTCCTGATGTGTAGAGTTACCTGGACTAACAGCAGAGTCATGATGTGTAGAGTTACCTGGACTAACAGCAGAGTCATGATGTGTAGAGTTACCTGGACTAACAGCAGAGTCATGATGTGTAGAGTTACCTGGACTAACAGCAGAGTCATGATGTGTAGAGTTACCTGGACTAACAGCAGAGTCATGATGTGTAGAGTTACCTGGACTAACAGCAGAGTCATGATGTGTAGAGTTACCTGGACTAACAGCAGAGTCATGATGTGTAGAGTTACCTGGACTAACAGCAGAGTCATGATGTGTAGAGTTACCTGGACTAACAGCAGAGTCATGATGTGTAGAGTTACCTGGACTTTGTGCTGTGACCTCTGCACTCCTCCCTCCTCCTGCTGCTGCTCCTTGCTGCTTGGTCCTGCTGTGCTGTCCTCTTCCAGAGTCCTTCTGCTTCCCTCTTCCTGCCCTCCTTGTGACGCTGACGCCCTTCCCTCGTCCTCGACCTGGCCATGACCCTTCACCCCGTTGGATGAACCCTGGGCCTCTGGATGTGACCCGGGCTGGGACAGGAAGTCAGTGTGGTCTCCATTGGATTTCTCTGCTGGTCGGACAGGTGATGTCATCAGGGAGTCCAGGGAATTCACAGGGCTTGGGGAGGAGGAGGGGAGACAGGGGGAGGAGAGAGAAAGGGGAAGAGAGGAGGGGGAGGAAGGGGGAAGAAGAGAAGAGGGGGAGGGCGAGGGGGGAGGGGAGACAGGGGGAGGAGAGAGGAAGGGGAAGAGAGGAGGGGGAGGAAGGGGAAGAGAAGGAGGAGGGTGGGAGAGGGGGGGCGAGGGGAGGGTGGGAGAGGGAGGGTGGGGGAGGAGAGAGGAGGGGGAGGAAGGGGAGGAGAAGAGAAGAGAGGGGGAGGGCGAGGGGGAGGAGAGGGAAAGGGAAGAGAGGGGAGGGAGGGTGAGAGAGGGAGGGCAGAGGAGGAGGTGGGGAGACAGGGGAGGAGAGAGGAAGGGGAAGAGAGGAGGAGGGGCAGGGTGGGAGAGGGAGGGAGGAGGGGGAGACAGGGGAGGAGAGAGGAAGGGGAAGAGAGGAGGAGAGGGGAGGGTGTGAGAGGGAGGGAGGGCGAGGGGGGGGGGGGGAGAGAGGGAGGGCCGGGGAGATTACTATTAGAATTAGAAAAACATTGTCCACGCAATGTGGAAATACACTACATGACAAAACGTATGTGGACACCTGCTCGTCAAACATCTCATTCCAGTTGGTCCTCCCTTTGCTGCTATAACAGCCTCCACTCTTCTGGGAAGGCCTTCCACTAGATGTTGGAACATTTATGCAGGGCCTGGCTCGCAGTCGGCGTTTCAATTCATCCTAAAGGTGTTCGATGGGGTTGAAGTCAGGGCTCTGTGCAGCCAGTCAAGTTCTTCCACACAAATCAAATCAAATCAAATCAAATTTATTTATATAGCCCTTCGTACATCAGCTGATATCTCAAAGTGCTGTACAGAAACCCAGCCTAAAACCCCAAACAGCAAACAATGCAGGTGTAAAAGCACGGTGGCTAGGAAAAACTCCCTAGAAAGGCCAAAACCTAGGAAGAAACCTAGAGAGGAACCGGGCTATGTGGGGTGGCCAGTCCTCTTCTGGCTGTGCCGGGTAGAGATTATAACAGAACATGACCAAGATGTTCAAATGTTCATAAATGACCAGCATGGTCAAATAATAATAAGGCAGAACAGTTGAAACTGGAGCAGCAGCACAGTCAGATGGACTGGGGACAGCAAGGAGCCATCATGTCAGGTAGTCCTGGGGCACGGTCCTAGGGCTCAGGTCTGGAGCAGGAGCATGGCCAGGTGGACTGGGGACAGCAAGGAGTCCTCATGTCAGGTAGTCCTGGGACATGGTCCTAGGGCCCAGGCCAGTTGAAACTGGAGCAGCAGCATGGCCAGGTGGACTGGGGACAGCAAGGAGTCATCATGTCAGGTAGTCCTGGGGCATGGTTCTAGGGCTCAGGTCCTCCGAGAGAGAGAAAGAAAGAGAGAAGGAGAGAATTAGAGAACGCACAATTAGATTTACACAGGACACCGAATAGGACAGGAGAAGTACTCCAGATAAACAAACTGACCCTAGCCCCCCGACACAAACTACTGCAGCATAAATACTGGAGGCTGAGACAGGAGGGGTCAGGAGACACTGTGGCCCCATCCGAGGACACCCCCGGACAGGGCCAAACAGGAAGGATATAACCCCACCCACTTTGCCAAAGCACAGCCCCCACACCACTAGAGGGAAATCTTCAACCACCAACTTACCATCCTGAGACAAGGCCGAGTATAGCCCACAAAGATCTCCGACACGGTACAACCCAAGGGGTGGGGGGGGGAACCCAGACAGGCCGACCACAACAGTGAATCAACCCACCCAGGTGACGCATCCCCCAGGGACGGCACGAGAGAGCCCCAGCAAGCCAGTGACTCAGCCCCGTAACAGGGTTAGAGGCAGAGAATCCCAGTGGAAAACGGGGAACCGGCCAGGCAGAGACAGCAAGGGCGGTTCGTTGCTCCAGAGCCTTTCCGTTCACCTTCCCACTCCTGGGCCAGACTACACTCAATCATATGACCCACTGAAGAGATGAGTCTTCAGTAAAGACTTAAAGGTTGAGACCGAGTTTGCGTCTCTGACATGGGTAGGCAGACCGTTCCATAAAAATGGAGCTCTATAGGAGAAAGCCCTGCCTCCAGCTGTTTGCTTAGAAATTCTAGGGACAATTAGGAGGCCTGCGTCTTGTGACCGTAGCGTACGTATAGGTATGTACGGCAGGACCAAATCAGAGAGGTAGGTAGGAGCAAGCCCATGTAATGCTTTGTAGGTTAGCAGTAAAACCTTGAAATCAGCCCTTGCTTTGACAGGAAGCCAGTGTAGAGAGGCTAGCACTGGAGTAATATGATCAAATTTTTTGGTTCTAGTCAGATTCTAGCAGCCGTATTTAGCACTAACTGAAGTTTATTTAGTGCTTTATCCGGGTAGCCGGAAAATAGAGCATTGCAGTAGTCTAACCTAGAAGTGACAAAAGCATGGATTAATTTTTCTGCATCATTTTTGGACAGAAAGTTTCTGATTTTTGCAATGTTACGTAGATGGAAAAAAGCTGTCCTCGAAATGGTCTTGATATGTTCTTCAAAAGAGAGATCAGGGTCCAGAGTAACGCCGAGGTCCTTCACAGTTTTATTTGAGACGACTGTACAACCATTAAGATTAATTGTCAGATTCAACAGAAGATCTCTTTGTTTCTTGGGACCTAGAACAAGCATCTCTGTTTTGTCCGAGTTTAATAGTAGAAAGTTTGCAGCCATCCACTTCCTTATGTCTGAAACACATGCTTCTAGCGAGGGCAATTTTGGTGCTTCACCATGTTTCATTGAAATGTACAGCTGTGTGTCATCCGCATAGCAGTGAAAGTTTACATTATGTTTTCGAATAACATCCCCAAGAGGTAAAATATATAGTGAAAACAATAGTGGTCCTAAAACAGAACCTTGAGGAACACCGAAATGTACAGTTGATTTGTCAGAGGACAAACCATTCACAGAGACAAACTGATATCTTTCCGACAGATAAGACCTAAACCAGGCCAGAACATGTCCGTGTAGACCAATTTGGGTTTCCAATCTCTCCAAAAGAATGTGGTGATCGATGGTATCAAAAGCAGCACTAAGGTCTAGGAGCACGAGGACAGATGCAGAGCCTCGGTCCGATGCCATCAAAATGTCATTTACCACCTTCACAAGTGCCGTCTCAGTGCTATGATGGGGTCTAAAACCAGACTGAAGCATTTCGTATACATTGTTTGTCTTCAGGAAGGCAGTGAGTTGCTGCGCAACAGCCTTCTCTAAAATCTTTGAGAGGAATGGAAGATTCGATATAGGCCGATAGTTTTTTATATTTTCTGGGTCAAGGTTTGGCTTTTTCAAGAGAGGCTTTATTACTGCCACTTTTAGTGAGTTTGGTACACATCCAGTGGATAGAGAGCCGTTTATTATGTTCAACATAGGAGGGCCAAGCACAGGAAGCAGCTCTTTCAGTAGTTTAGTTGGAATAGGGTCCAGTATACAGCTTGAAGGTTTAGAGGCCATGATTATTTTCATCATTGTGTCAAGAGATATAGTACTAAAACACTTGAGCGTCTCTCTTGATCCTAGGTCCTGGCAGAGTTGTGCAGACTCAGGACAACTGAGGTTTGGAGGAATACGCAGGTTTAAAGAGGAGTCCGTAATTTGCTTTCTAATAATCATAATCTTTTCCTCAAAGAAGTTCATGAATTTATCACTGCTAAAGTGCAAGTCATCCTCTCTTGGGGAATGCTGCTTTTTAGTTAGCTTTGCCACAGTATCAAAAAGGAATTTCGGATTGTTCTTATTTTCCTCAATTAAGTTAGAAAAATAGGACGATCGAGCAGCAGTAAGGGCTCTTCGGTACTGCACGGTACCATCCTTCCAAGCTAGTCGGAAGACTTCCAGTTTGGTGTGGCGCCATTTCCGTTCCAATTTTCTGGAAGCTTGCTTCAGAGCTCGGGTATTTTCTGTGTACCATGGAGCTAGTTTCTTATGAGACATTTTTTTAGTTTTTAGGGGTGCAACTGCATCTAGGGTATTGCGCAAGGTTAAATTGAGATCCTCAGTTAGGTGGTTAACGGATTTTTGTCCTCTGGCGTCCTTGGGTAGGCAGAGGGAGTCTGGAAGGGCATCAAGGAATCTTTGTGTTGTCTGTGAATTTATAGCACGACTTTTGATGTTCCTTGGTTGGGGTCTGAGCAGATTATTTGTTGCAATTGCAAACGTAATAAAATGGTGGTCTGATAGTCCAGGATTATGAGGAAAACATTAAGATCCACAACATTTATTCCATGGGACAAAACTAGGTCCAGCGTATGACTGTGAGAGTGAGTGGGTCCAGAGACATGTTGGACAAAACCCACTGAGTCGATGATGGCTCCAAAAGCCTTTTGGAGTGGGTCTGTGGACTTTTCCATGTGAATATTAAAGTCACCAAAGATTAGAATATTATCTGCAATGACTACAAGGTCTGATAGGAATTCAGGGAACTCAGTGAGAAACGCTGTATATGGCCCAGGAGGCCTGTAAACAGTAGCTATAAAAAGTGATTGAGTAGGCTGCATAGATTTCATGACTAGAAGCTCAAAAGACGAAAACGTCATTTTTTTTTTTTGTAAATTGAAATTTGCTATCGTAAATGTTAGCAACACCTCCGCCTTTGCGGGATGCACGGGGGATATGGTCACTAGTGTAGCCAGGAGGTGAGGCCTCATTTAACACAGTAAATTCATCAGGCTTAAGCCATGTTTCAGTCAGGCCAATCACATCAAGATTATGATCAGTGATTAGTTCATTGACTATAATTGCCTTTGAAGTAAGGGATCTAACATTAAGTAGCCCTATTTTGAGATGTGAGGTATCATGATCTCTTTCAGTAATGACAGGAATGGAGGTGGTCTTTATCCTAGTGAGATTGCTAAGGCGAACACCGCCATGTTTAGTTTTGCCCAACCCAGGTCGAGGCACAGACACGGTCTCAATGGTGATAGCTGAGCTGACTACACTAACTATGCTAGTGGCAGACTCCACTATGCTGGCAGGCTGGCTAATAGCCTGCTGCCTGGCCTGCACCCTATTTCATTGTGGAGCTAGAGGAGTTAGAGCCCTGTCTATGTTGGCAGATAAGATGAGAGCACCCTCCAGCTAGGATGGAGTCCGTCACTCCTCAGCAGGTCAGGCTTGGTCCTGTTTGTGGGCGAGTCCCAGAAAGAGGGCCAATTATCTACAAATTCTATCTTTGGGAGGGGCAGAAAACAGTTTTCAACCAGCGATTGAGTTGTGAGACTCTGCTGTAGAGCTCATCACTCCCCCTAACTGGGAGGGGGCCAGAGACAATTACTCGATGCCGACACATCTTTCTAGCTGATATGCACGCAGAAGCTATGTTGCGCTTGGTGATCTCTGACTGTTTCATCCTAACATCGTTGGTGCCGACGTGGATAACAATATCTCTATACTCTCTACACTCGCCAGTTTTAGCTTTAGCCAGCACCATCTTCAGATTAGCCTTAACGTCGGTAGCCCTGCCCCGGGTAAACAGTGTATGATCGCTGGATGATTCGCTTTAAGTCTAATACTGCGGGTAATGGAGTCGCCAATGACTAGAGTTTTCAATTTGTCAGAGCTAATGGTGGGAAGCTTCGGCGTCTCAGACCCCGTAACGGGAGGAGTAGAGACCAGAGAAGACTCGGCCTCTGACACCGACCCGCTGCTTAATGGGGAGAACCGGTTGAAAGTTTCTGTCTGCTGAATGAGCGACACCGGTTGAGCGTTCCTACAGCATTTCCTTCCAGAAACCGTGAGAAAGTTGTCCGGCTGCGGGGACTGTGCCAGGGGATTTATACTACTATCTGTACTTACTGGTGGCACAGACGCTGTTTCATCCTTTCCTACACTGAAATTACCCTTGCCTAACGATTGCGTCTGAAGCTGGGCTTGCAGTACAGCTATCCTCGCCGTAAGGCGAGCACAGCGGCTGCAATTAGAAGGCATCATGTTAATGTTACTACTTAGCTTCGGCTGTTGGAGGTCCTGACGAATCGTGTCCAGATAAAGCGTCCGGAGTGAAAAAGTCGAGGAAAAAATAAATATATGAACGGTAATTAAAAAGTGAAACCCGTAAAGTTGTCAGGTAGCAAAATAGGTTGGCAACAAAACGCACAGCAATTTGAAAACAAGCCTGCAAGTTGTGACCGGAAATGACGTCTGTTACACCGATCTCAACAAACCATTTCTGTATAGACCTCGCTTTGTGCACAGGGGCATTGTCATGCTGAAACAGGACATTCCCCGAACTGTTGCCACAACGTTGGAAGCACAGAATCATCTAGAATGTCATTGAATGCTGTAGCATTAAGATCTCTGTTCACTGGAACTAAGGGGAACGAACCATGAACCTTTATTCCTCATCCACCAAACTTTACAGTTGGCACTATGCATTGGGGTAGGTAGCGTTCTCCTGGCATCCGCCAAAACCAGATTCATCTGTTGGACTCCCAGATGGTGAAGTGTGATTCATCACTCCAGAGAACGCGTTTCCACCATCGAGAGTCCAATAGCGGCGAGCTTTACACCACTCCAGCCAACGCTTGGCATCGCGCATGGTGATCTTAGGCTTGAGTGCGGCTTCTAGGCCATGAACCCCATTTCATGAAGCTCCCGACAAACAGTTCTTGTGCTGATGTTGCTTCAAGAGGCAGTTTGGAACTCGGTAGTGAGTGTTGCAAGCACTTGGCCGTCCCCTTCTCTAAGCTTGAGTGGCCTTCCACTTCATGGCTGAGTCATTGTTGTTCCTAGATATTTCCACTCCCCAATATCAGCACTTACAGTTGACCAGGGCAGAGCTAGAAGGAAACATTTTTGACGAACTGACTTGTTGGAAAGGTGGCATCCTATGACGGTGTTACGTTGAAAGTCACTGAGCCAGTACAAGCCATTTTATTTGCAATGTTTGTCTATGGAGATTGCATGGCTGTGTGCTGATGTTATCCACCTGTCAGCAGGTGTGGCTGAAATAGTGAAACCAGTCATCTGAAAGGTCCACATACTTCTGGTGATGTAGTGTATGTCTTGGGTTTCACCACATATAAACAGACTTTAAAGAGACCAAAATAATGCTGTCATGACTGAGATGACGAAGAGGGAATGTTCTTCAGAGTAAAGTTCTGCCTGTTGTATAATAACATGGATGTAGCCTATACTGTATATACAACATTATTAATGTTGAATAATAATATGAGATCCTACCTGGTGTCCTGGAGGTCGTGACCCTCAGCACTCAGACTGCAGCCAGGTGTCGGGGGCTCCACGTTCACACTGGACGTCTCACTATGCCAACCTGCAGGTGATGACATCACATCTTTGTCTGCCTGCTGAACCTGAGACAAGATGGCGTTTATCCTTTCCTCCGTCATCTCCTCATCCTCCGAGCCTTCCTCCAGCCCCATCTCCTCCAACAGAGACTTTAACTTCTCCTCACTCAACTCCCCCTCCTCCTTCTCTTCCCCGGGAGGACCAGACACACCACCCTCTACCCCCTCTCCCCCCAGGGCAGGCCTAAAGCCTAGGGTCTCTGATGGGTCTCCTCTGGCTCCAGCCAACCACTCATCCTCCCTGACCACCCCCTGAGGAAGATCAATCTGATGTATCAGCATCCCCATGTCAATATCCTGCTCAGCCTCCTCTCTCAGCCCTGCCTCCCTGTTATGGGGCTTGTATGAGGCCACTGACTCTCTGCTAACACCTGTGTCATCTTCAGTGGAGGTCACTTTAGGCCCCCCCGCCTTCCCGGCACCCTCCCCGGCGCCCTTCCCGGCTCCCCGGGAGTCTAGAGGTCCAGAGGTGTCTTCCTCTACCACCATTGTGGGTGATTGAGCATGGGAGGCGGGGCCTGGGGTGCTGGTGGTCTGGGTGAGTGACAAGTCACATGGTCTAGTGGGCGTTCTAGAGGGGGAGTCTAGGCCAGCGTCCTCGTCAAAGAAGTGGTCGCTGCTTAGCGGGGTGGGGGGCTGACAGATCAAACCTGTGGGGGTCTGAAGCTCCAGCTGGATGCTGCTGGAACCTGGATGAGATAACCACAACACAGTGGAGCTGAGATGGAGGGACACAACAACATGAAGACACTCAGCATGTACAGGAGGAAGGAGGATGGAGGAAGGAAGGAGGAAGGAAGGAGTGCTGTTCATATAATACTGCCACCTGCAGATAATCACTGACTTATACTCTTATAACAGACAGGCAAGCTGTTAGCATTCAGCCTAGCAGGTAGCAGGTAGCTAGCAGTTCTTTACATGGCTCATCTGCAAATGGCCTGTCGGAATACAAGCCTGGATATGACTTGATAATGAGTTTAGTCAACAAGTAATCTGTGATGTTAATCACATGGATATGTAAGTACAGAGGATGAGCAGTGAAAAATAAGGAACTACATATAGACCTGTAGTTCCAATATACATACCTAATATATAGGGGGGCGGGGCCTAAGGAGGGACTACATATAGACCTGTAGTTCCAATATACATACCTAATATATAGGGGGCGGGGCCTAATGAGGGACTACATATAGACCTGTAGTTCCTATATACATACCTAATATATAGGGGGCGGGGCCTAATGAGGGACTACATATAGACCTGTAGTTCCTATATACATACCTAATATATAGGGGGCGGGGCCTAATGAGGGACTACATATAGACCTGTAGTTCCTATATACATACCTAATATATAGGGGGCGGGGCCTAATGAGGGACTACATATAGACCTGTAGTTCCTATATACATACCTAATATATAGGGGGGCGGGGCCTAATGAGGGACTACATATAGACCTGTAGTTCCAATATACATACCTAATATATAGGGGGCGGGGCCTAAGGAGGGACTACATATAGACCTGTAGTTCCAATATACATACCTAATATATAGGGGGCGGGGCCTAATGAGGGACTACATATAGACCTGTAGTTCCAATATACATACCTAATATATAGGGGGCGGGGCCTAAGGAGGGACTACATATAGACCTGTAGTTCCAATATACATACCTAATATATAGGGGGCGGGGCCTAAGGAGGGACTACATATAGACCTGTAGTTCCTATATACATACCTAATATATAGGGGGCGGGGCCTAATGAGGGACTACATATAGACCTGTAGTTCCTTTACACATTCCTAATATATAGGGGGCGGGGCCTAATGAGGGACTACATATAGACCTGTAGTTCCTTTACACATTCCTAATATATAGGGGGCGGGGCCTAAGGAGTGACTACATATAGACCTGTAGTTACTATATACATACCTAATATATAGGGGGCGGGGCCTAACGAGGGACTACATATAGACCTGTAGTTACTATATACATACCTAATATATAGGGGGCGGGGCCTAAGGAGGAACTACATATAGACCTGTAGTTCCTATATACATACCTAATATATAGGGGGCGGGGCCCTAAGGAGGGACTACATATAGACCTGTAGTTCCTATATACATACCTAATATATAGGGGGCGGGGCCTAAGGAGGGACTACATATAGACCTGTAGTTCATATATACATACCTAATATATAGGGGGCGGGGCCTAAGGAGGGACTACATATAGACCTGTAGTTCCTTTACACATTCCTAATATATAGGGGGCGGGGCCTAAGGAGGGACTACATATAGACCTGTAGTTCCTTTACACATTCCTAATATATAGGGGGCGGGGCCTAAGGAGGGACTACATATAGACCTGTAGTTCCAATATACATACCTAATATATAGGGGGCGGGGCCTAAGGAGTGACTACATATAGACCTGTAGTTCCTATATACATACCTAATATATAGGGGGCGGGGCCTAACGAGGGACTACATATAGACCTGTAGTTCCTATATACATACCTAATATATAGGGGGCGGGGCCTAACGAGGGACTACATATAGACCTGTAGTTCCTTTACACATTCCTAATATATAGGGGGCGGGGCCTAACGAGGGACTACATATAGACCTGTAGTTCCTATATACATACCTAATATATAGGGGGGCGGGGCCTAAGGAGTGACTACATATAGACCTGTAGTTCCTATATACATACCTAATATATAGGGGGGCGGGGCCTAAGGAGGGACTACATATAGACCTGTAGTTCCTATATACATACCTAATATATAGGGGGGGGGCTAAGGAGCGGGGTATGACAACAATGAGCACAAGGGGACAAGGTGAGGAAGAAGGGGTAGCAGCAAGACATTTAGGAACTATCAAAGATGTCCTATGGACAGATCAGGAACTAACAGATACTACTGTAAGGTCCTATGGACAGATCCATAGTGGTCCAGTGGTCCTTCTGTAGCTCAGTTGGTAGAGCATGGCGCTTGTAACGCCAGGGTAATGGGTTCGATCCCCGGGACCACCCATACAGAACTATGCACACATGACTGTAAGTCGCTCTGGATAAAAGCGTCTGCTAAATGGCATATATTATTATATTATTATTATTATTATTATATATTATTATATATTAGATCAGGTACTAACAGATACTACTGTAAGGTCCTATGGACAGATCAGGAACTATCAGATACTACTGTAAGGTCCTATGGACAGATCAGGAACTATCAGATACTACTGTAAGGTCCTATGGACAGATCAGGAACTATCAGATACTACTGTAAGGTCCTATGGACAGATCAGGAACTATCAGATACTACTGTAAGGTCCTATGGACAGATCAGAAACTATCAGATACTACTGTAAGGTCCTATGGACAGATCAGATACTACTGTAAGGTCCTATGGACAGATCAGGAACTATCAGATACTACTGTAAGGTCCTATGGACAGATCAGGAACTATCAGATACTACTGTAAGGTCCTATGGACAGATCAGGAACTATCAGATACTACTGTAAGGTCCTATGGACAGATCAGGAACTATCAGATACTACTGTAAGGTCCTATGGACAGATCAGGAACTATCAGATACTACTGTAAGGTCCTATGGACAGATCAGGAACTATCAGATACTACTGTAAGGTCCTATGGACAGATCAGGAACTATCAGATACTACTGTAAGGTCCTATGGACAGATCAGAAACTATTAGATACTACTGTAAGTTCCTATTGACAGATGAAAATACAAACAAAATGTTAGTCAGACAAGACTTGGTTGAAAGTGAATGAAAAGTAGTGGATGAAAATGTGACTGTAACTTCTGTTTATGTAGCTGCAGTTGAGGAAGAGCGCTACAGCCAGAACAGCTAGCATTGTTAGCTTCACATTAGCCTAGCATTGCTAGCTTAGCGTTGTTAGCCTAGTGTTATTAGCAGAACTACTAAGACTGAGGGAGCAGCCACACAAGGCTGTAGCAGAGCTGCCAACAGTCCAGTTAGGTACAGTATGTTGGATGGAGGGTGAGAGCACAGCTGAGGGTGTCAGCAGGGAGGGAGGGGCAGGTAGCAGGTTAGCAGGAAGGGCTTAGGTGGTCTGGTTCAGCAGAGTTAGAAGCAAGATAACTGCAGGGTAGGAAGGCTCAGAGAAACCAGAGGTACTAACTAATGGCCTAAGCAGCTCTAACAGCCCTATAACAAGCAGAGGTCCCTTAAAGCCACAGTCATGCTGTCAGAACAGAAACGTTAGCAGTACCATAACACACCGCTAACTAACAGAACAGGAGAGGGTTAGTACCACAACACACCGCTATCTAACAGAACAGGAGAGGGTTAGTACCACAACACACCGCTATCTAACAGAACAGGAGAGGGTTAGTACCACAACACACCGCTATCTAACAGAACAGGAGAGGGTTAGTACCACAACACACCGCTATCTAACAGAACAGGAGAGGGTTAGTACCACAACACACCGCTATCTAACAGAACAGGAGAGGGTTAGTACCACAACACACCGCTATCTAACAGAACAGGAGAGGGTTAGTACCACAACACACCGCTATCTAACAGAACAGGAGAGGGTTAGTACCACAACACACCGCTATCTAACAGAACAGGAGAGGGTTAGTACCACAACACACCGCTATCTAACAGAACAGGAGAGGGTTAGTACCACAACACACCGCTATCTAACAGAACAGGAGAGGGTTAGTACCACAACACACCGCTATCTAACAGAACAGGAGAGGGTTAGTACCACAACACACCGCTATCTAACAGAACAGGAGAGGGTTAGTACCACAACACACCGCTATCTAACAGAACAGGAGAGGGTTAGTACCACAACACACCGCTATCTAACAGAACAGGAGAGGGTTAGTACCACAACACACCGCTATCTAACAGAACAGGAGAGGGTTAGTACCACAGCACATCGCTATCTAACAGAACAGGAGAGGGTTAGTACCACAACACACCGCTATCTAACAGAACAGGAGAGGGTTAGTACCACAACACACCACAACAGACAGGAACCATTTGCCATATAAATTGGTTAACATAATAATGTTTTCATGTACTTGACAATCAAATTGTGAATAAAATATTATTTGGCGGGAAATGTGACAAATGTAGTGTGTTAAACATTACTGTATTTTTTTCAATCAGTATACACACACCATAACTATTATAGAACAAAATACAAACCAAATCTTTAACCCAACTGAATGAAATAAACGTTGCTCTCATGGTCACATTAAGAACATATTAATTTTAATTTACCTTTATTTAACCAGGCAAGTCAGTTAAGAACAAGTTCTTATTTTCAATGACGGCCTAGGAACAGTGGGTTAACTGCCTGTTCAAGGGCAGAACGACAGATTTGTACCTTGTCAGCAGGGGATTTGAAGTTGCAACCCTTCGGTTACTAGTCCAACACTCTAACCACTAGGCTACCCTGCCGCCCCTT
The DNA here is from genome assembly GCF_021184085.1 of Oncorhynchus gorbuscha. Classification (NCBI taxonomy): domain Eukaryota; kingdom Metazoa; phylum Chordata; class Actinopteri; order Salmoniformes; family Salmonidae; genus Oncorhynchus; species Oncorhynchus gorbuscha. The sequence goes on from NW_025746465.1 coordinate 50,594, forward strand.
AGATCAGATTAGTGTGTAGGTTAGTTGTGATTCCTCAGAGGCTTGTTAAGTAGCATGATATTTTATACTGTACACAACATAAAATACAGTCACACATACAGTAGTAGAGTTGTAATGCCCCCTGACAGGGTTAACACACGGCAACGTTTGAAAAGTATCAGTGTTGATTGATTTCAAGGGGCATATAAAATATAAATATAAAATCAACATCTAATTTGTCATCATCATGTTCAGATTGGTTCTACGTTTGACTAGTTTAGCCTGATTGGCTCTACGTTCGACTCGTTTAGCCTGATTGGCTCTACGTTTGACTAGTTTAGCCTGATTGGCTCTACGTTTGACTAGTTTAGCCAGATTGGCTCTACGTTTGACTCGTTTAGCCAGATTGGCTCTACGTTTGACTCGTTTAGCCAGATTGGCTCTACGTTTGACTCGTTTAGCCAGATTGGCTCTACGTTTGACTCGTTTAGCCAGATTGGCTCTACGTTTGACTCGTTTAGCCAGATTGGCTCTACGTTTGACTCGTTTAGCCAGATTGGCTCTACGCTTGACTCGTTTAGCCAGATTGGCTCTACGCTTGACTCGCTTAGCCTGATTGGCTCTACGTTGACTAGTTTAGCCTGATTGGCTCTACGTTCACTCGCTTAGCCTGATTGGCTCTACGTTTGACTAGTTTAGCCTGATTGGCTCTACGTTTGACTAGTTTAGCCAGATTGGCTCTACGTTTGACTCGTTTAGCCAGATTGGCTCTACGTTTGAATCGTTTAGCCAGATTGGCTCTACGTTTGACTCGTTTAGCCAGATTGGCTCTACGTTTGACTCGTTTAGCCAGATTGGCTCTACGTTTGACTCGTTTAGCCAGGTTGGCTCTACGTTTGACTCGTTTAGCCAGATTGGCTCTACGTTTGACTCGTTTAGCCTGATTGGCTCTACGTTTGACTTGTTTAGCCTGATTGGCTCTACGTTTGACTTGTTTAGCCAGATTGGCTCTACGTTCGACTCGTTTAGCCAGATTGGCTCTACGTTCGACTCATTTAGCCTAGATTGGCTCTACGTTCGACTAGTTTAGACTGGCTGGTTCTGTAAGAAGGAGAGGTAAAGAGAGAGACAGAGTTCAGCTAGATGGGGCTAAACTTTACCATCACACTGATCCAGGAAAACTGCGTTATCATCAGCAAAACATCTTGTGCCTGAAATGTTACCATAGTCAAATATTGGCCCTTCCAGCAATGTCACAATATCCATCCGATTGATCTTAGTCAGGACCTCTGTAAGGGAATCCGCTAAAGTGAGACAGAAACAGGCAAACTGGTTAATACACTACATACAGCAATACACAACACTGTTACATCCTACCCACGTTCTAAAAAAACAACACTATTACATCCTACCCACGTTCTAAACAAAACAACACTGTTACATCCTACCCACGTTCTAAACAAAACAACACTATTACATCCTACCCACGTTCTAAACAAAACAACACTGTTACATTCTACCCACGTTCTAAACAAAACAACACTATTACATCCTACCCACGTTCTAAACAAAACAACACTATTACATCCTACCCACGTTCTAAACAAAACAACACTATTACATCCTACCCACATTCAAAACAAAACAACACTATTACATCCTACCCACATTCAAAACAAAACAACACTATTACAGCCTACCCACGTTCTAAACAAAACAACACTATTACAGCCTACCCACATTCTAAACAAAACAACACTATTACAGCCTACCCACGTTCTAAACAAAACAACACTATTACATCCTACCCACGTTCTAAACAAAACAAAACAACACTATTACATCCTACCCACATTCTAAACAAAACAACACTATTACAGCCTACCCACATTCTAAACAAAACAACACTATTACAGCCTACCCACATTCTAAACAAAACAACACTATTACATCCTACCCACATTCTAAACAAAACAACACTATTACAGCCTACCCACGTTCTAAACAAACAAAACAAACAACACTATTACATCCTACCCACGTTCTAAACAAAACAACACTATTACAGCCTACCCACGTTCTAAACAAAACAACACTATTACATCCTACCCACGTTCTAAACAAAACAACACTATTACATCCTACCCACGTTCTAAACAAAACAAAACAACACTATTACATCCTACCCACGTTCTAAACAAAACAACACTATTACATCCTACCCACATTCTAAACAAAACAAAACAACACTATTACATCCTACCCACGTTCTAAACAAAACAACACTATTACAGCCTACCCACATTCTAAACAAAACAACACTATTACAGCCTACCCACATTCTAAACAAAACAACACTATTACATCCTACCCACATTCTAAACAAAACAACACTATTACAGCCTACCCACGTTCTAAACAAAACAAAACAAAACAACACTATTACATCCTACCCACGTTCTAAACAAAACAACACTATTACAGCCTACCCACGTTCTAAACAAAACAACACTATTACATCCTACCCACGTTCTAAACAAAACAACACTATTACATCCTACCCACGTTCTAAACAAAACAAAACAACACTATTACATCCTACCCACGTTCTAAACAAAACAACACTATTACATCCTACCCACATTCTAAACAAAACAAAACAACACTATTACATCCTACCCACGTTCTAAACAAAACAACACTATTACAGCCTACCCACGTTCTAAACAAAACAACACTATTACAGCCTACCCACATTCTAAACAAAACAACACTATTACATCCTACCCACGTTCTAAACAAAACAAAACAACACTATTACAGCCTACCCACGTTCTAAACAAAACAACACTATTACATCCTACCCACATTCTAAACAAAACAAAACAACACTATTACATCCTACCCACGTTCTAAACAAAACAACACTATTACAGCCTACCCACGTTCTAAACAAAACAACACTATTACAGCCTACCCACATTCTAAACAAAACAACACTATTACATCCTACCCACGTTCTAAACAAAACAACACTATTACAGCCTACCCACGTTCTACAGTCAGACAGGGCTAGTTCTCTACAGTCAGACAGGGCTGGTTCTCTACAGTCAGACAGGGCTGGTTCTCTACAGTCAGACAGGGATGGTTCTCTACAGTCAGACAGGGATGTTTCTCTACAGTCAGACAGGGATGGTTCTCTACAGTCAGACAGGGCTGGTTCTCTACAGTCAGACAGGGCTGGTTCTCTATAGTCAGACAGGGCTGGTTCTCTACAGTCAGACAGGGCTGGTTCTCTATAGTCAGACAGGGCTGGTTCTCTACAGTCAGACAGGGCTGGTTCTCTGACCTGAGACAGCTCTGTGTAGAGTAATGACCTGAGACAGCTCTGTGTAGAGTAATGACCTGAGACACCTCTGTGTAATGACCTGAGACACCTCTGTGTAGAGTAATGACTTGAGACAGCTCTGTGTAATGACCTGAGACACCTCTGTGTAGAGTACTGACCTGAGACAGCTCTGTGTAGAGTAATGACCTGAGACAGCTCTGTGTAGAGTAATGACCTGAGACAGCTCTGTGTAGTGTAATGACCTGAGACACCTCTGTGTAATGACCTGAGACAGCTCTGTGTAATGACCTGAGACACCTCTGTGTAGAGTACTGACCTGAGACAGCTCTGTGTAGAGTAATGACCTGAGACAGCTCTGTGTAGAGTAATGACCTGAGACAGCTCTGTGTAGTGTAATGACCTGAGACAGCTCTGTGTAGAGTAATGACCTGAGACACCTCTGTGTAGAGTAATGACCTGAGACAGCTCTGTGTAGAGTAATGACCTGAGACAGCTCTGTGTAATGACCTGAGACAGCTCTGTGTAGAGTAATGACCTGAGACAGCTCTGTGTAATGACCTGAGACAGCTCTGTGTAATGACCTGAGACAGCTCTGTGTAGAGTAATGACCTGAGACAGCTCTGTGTAATGACCTGAGACAGCTCTGTGTAGAGTAATGACCTGAGACAGCTCTGTGTAGAGTAATGACCTGAGACAGCTCTGTGTAGAGTAATGACCTGAGACAGCTCTGTGTAATGACCTGAGACAGCTCTGTGTAATGACCTGAGACAGCTCTGTGTAATGACCTGAGACAGCTCTGTGTAATGACCTGAGACAGCTCTGTGTAATGACCTGAGACAGCTCTGTGTAATGACCTGAGACAGCTCTGTGTAATGACCTGAGACAGCTCTGTGTAATGACCTGAGACAGCTCTGTATAGAGTAATGACCTGAGACAGCTCTGTGTAATGACCTGAGACAGCTCTGTGTAGAGTAATGACCTGAGACAGCTCTGTGTAGAGTAATGACCTGAGACAGCTCTGTGTAATGACCTGAGACAGCTCTGTGTAATGACCTGAGACAGCTCTGTGTAATGACCTGAGACAGCTCTGTGTAATGACCTGAGACAGCTCTGTTTCACAGTAATGACCTGAGACAGCTCTGTGTAATGACCTGAGACAGCTCTGTGTAATGACCTGAGACAGCTCTGTGTAATGACCTGAGACAGCTCTGTGTAATGACCTGAGACAGCTCTGTGTAATGACCTGAGACAGCTCTGTGTAATGACCTGAGACAGCCCTGTAATGACCTGAGACAGCTCTGTGTAGTGCCCCCGGTGCTACTGTTTTCAGTAGTGACTAGTTACATAAAACAAGCCTTCAATCTCAGGAGGAAATGGGATACCTACTTGTGGCATTTTTACCATCTCTGCTAACCCATTTCTTTAAAAGCATGAAAACCCTGAGTGGTCAGAGAGTTGGGGTTATCCACACGGATGTGATTGATCCCATCTACGGAGAAATCCATTTCCCTGGCAAGCTCTGAAACAGAAACACATTAAATATGGATTAGACTCTCTCCTCCCTGTTCTCTCCTCCTCTCCCTCCTCCCTCCCTGTTCTCTCCCCTCCCTCTCCTCCCTGTTCTTCCCTCCTCTCCTCCCTTGTTCTCTCCCTCCTCTCCTCCTCCCTGTTCTTCCCTCCCTCTCCCTCCCTGTTCTCCCTCCTCCTCCTCCCCTGTTCTCTTCCTCCTCTCCTCCCAGTTCTCTCCTCCCTCTCCTCCCCCTCTCTCTCCCCTCCTCTCCTGTCTTCATTTCCTTTACCTCCCCTCCCTCCTCTCTTTCCTCCCTCCTCTCCTTCCCTCCTGTCTTTGTTTCCTTTGCTATCCTCCCTCCTCTCTTCCTCCCCCTCCTCTCCTTCCCTCCTGTCTTTGTTTCCTTTGCTATCCTCCCTCCTTCCCTCCCTCTCTCCCTCCTCTCTTTCCTCCCTCCTCTCCTTCCTCCTGTCCTCCTCTCCTTCCACCTCCTGTCTTTGTTTCCCTTGCTTATCCTCTCCTCTCTTCCTCTCCTCCCTCCTCCCCTCTTTCCTCCTCCTCCTTCTCTCCCTTCCCTCCTCCTTTTCCTCTCCTCCTCTCTTTCCTCTCCTCCTCTCTTTCCTCCCCTCCTCTCTTTCCTCCCCTCCTCTCTTTACTCCCCTCCTCTCCCCCAGACAGATATGTATGTAATGCCGCAGTGCAGGCGGGGAGGGGACTCTCCCCCAGACAGATATGTGCAGGAGGGGAGGGGACTCTCCCCCAGACAGATATGTATGTAATGCTGCAGTGCAGGAGGGGAGGGGACTCTCCCCCAGACAGATATGTATGTAATGCCGCAGTGCAGGCGGGGAGGGAACTCTCCCCCACAGATATGTACGTAATGCTGCAGTGCAGGGAGGAGGACTCAGACAGATATGTAACGTACGCCGCAGTGCAGGCGGGAAGGGGACTCTCCCCCAGACAGATATGTACGTAATGCTGCAGTGCAGGAGGGGAGGGGACTCTCCCCCAGACAGATATGTACGTAATGCCGCAGTGCAGGAGGGGAGGGGACTCTCCCCCAGACAGATATGTACGTAATGCCGCAGTGCAGGAGGGGAGGGGACTCTCCCCCAGACAGATATGTACGTAATGCCGCAGTGCAGGCAGGGAGGGGAGCTGGGCATTGCCATGACACTCCCTTTCCCTCCTGATAAAATGACAGTAACTCTAGATGGAACAGACTCACACAGATGAAGTCCTACCCAGCTCAGTCATCAACGGGAACAGTATGGTGTCACAATCTGAAATCTCTGATGTATTCTAGCCATCTCCAGTCAGTGTGGGGGCAATAGTGTGTGGCTGGTACTGTGCAGTGTCACTGCAGTAGAAGAGAGACTGCCATTCTACTGCTGTCCTCCAGGGGAGACATGCTACTGTAGTTCTTACCAGTCCAGCTCAGACCCAGGTGATCTGCCACCATGGCCATCCGCAGGTCAGTCCTCTCACAGGCTCTGAGGGCCTGGTGGGGGATGAGGGGTGCAGACAGCACCATGTTATCATCTCATCACTGTGTATTTATGAGGAACAGAACATACCTTTTTTCTGGCCAAATTCCTCCTCATCAATTTCAGAGGTCTCTGGATAGTAAGATCATAGTAAACGCTCTACATTTTGGAGCACTTGGCTGCACCATTCCAAATCAGAAGCCAGATAGTAACAGGTAGAATTGTGAGGATCCAATGGCAAGACAAAGGCACATAGACAGTTCCAGCAGACTAGTATCTGTTGTTGAGTGGGTGTTAGGCAGGTAACCAGCCAGTCTACCAGGCAATCAAACCATCACAGAAACAAAACCACCCCATTCACATGTCACTAGCTCTATAGTGTGGAGCTTGGTGTTCAAGGCCAAACGTGTTTCAGAGTGAAATGAAAGGAGACATGCCAGTAACCTGTGTACGCTGGAGGAGACTGGACCACGGTCACCTGTCTGATACTGCTATTCTGCTATACTGATACAGACTCAGCACAGCTCTACACGAGCCAGAGACTACTCGTCTGTACAGTGCTCTAGTCACTATCATGCTGCAGCACCTGACTACTGTTTCCTACTTTTCTTCCTGAATCTGGTTGGACAGTTAATACATCTCCTAAGTCTGGTCGGACAGTTCATACATCTCCTAAGTCTGGTTGGACAGTTCATCAAGTCTGGTTGGACATCTCCCTAAGTCTGGTTGGACAGTTAATACATCTCCTAAGTCTGGTTGGACAGTTAATACATCTCCTAAGTCTGGTTGGACAGTTCATACATCTCCTAAGTCTGGTTGGACAGTTCTGGTTGGACAGTTCATACATCTCCTAAGTCTGGCTGGACAGTTCATACATCTCCTAAGTCTGGTTGGACAGTTCATACATCTCCTAAGTCTGGTTGGACAGTTCATACATCTCCTAAGTCTGGTTGGACAGTTCATACATCTCCTAAGTCTGGTTGGACAGTTCATACATCTCCTAAGTCTGGTTGGACAGTTCATACATCTCCTAAGTCTGGTTGGACAGTTCATACATCTCCTAAGTCTGGTTGGACAGGACACAGAGATGACAGAATGACAGCTGCAGTTAAGTCACATCACAGCCAATCACAACAGCTCATGCACTAAAGATCAAGAAGTGTAACGTTTTACAGGCTTGGTCTCCATGATGTTGGCCATGTTGGACCCTGCAACCTGACTGCAATCCTTCTCCTTTCCTGCAGCCGGCCTACAGCTCCTCCTCTCCTCCTTCCATCTCCTTCTCGTCTTCTCTCTGCAGGCCTGCTCAAATCCTGCCTCACGTCTCTACAAGACCT
>NW_025746465.1:58755-112245 GCF_021184085.1 Oncorhynchus gorbuscha
AGCAGGCCTGCAGAGAGAAGACGAGAAGGAGATGGAAGGAGGAGAGGAGGAGCAGTAGGCCGGCTGCAGGAAAGGAGAAGGATTGCAGTCAGGTTGCAGGGTCCAACATGGCCAACATCATGGAGACCAAGCCTGTAAAACGTTACACTTCTTGATCTTTAGTGCATGAGCTGTTGTGATTGGCTGTGATGTGACTTAACTGCAGCTGTCATTCTGTCATCTCTGTGTCCTGTCCAACCAGACTTAGGAGATGTATTAACTGTCCAACCAGACTTAGGAGATGTATGAACTGTCCAACCAGACTTAGGAGATGTATGAACTGTCCAACCAGACTTAGGAGATGTATGAACTGTCAGACACTGCCAGACTTAGGAGATGTAGGAACTGTCCAACCAGACTTAGGAGATGTATGAACTGTCCAACCAGACTTAGGAGATGTATGAACTGTCCAACCAGACTTAGGAGATGTATGAACTGTCCAACCAGACTTAGGAGATGTATGAACTGTCCAACCAGACTTAGGAGATGTATGAACTGTCCAACCAGACTTAGGAGATGTATGAACTGTCCGACCAGACTTAGGAGATGTATGAACTGTCCAACCAGACTTAGGAGATGTATTAACTGTCCGACCAGATTCAGGAAGAAAAGTAGGAAACAGTAGTCAGGTGCTGCAGCATGATAGTGACCAGAGCACTGTACAGACGAGTAGTCTGTGGCTCGTGTAGAGCTGTGCTGAGTCTGTATCAGTATAGCAGAATAGCAGTATCAGACAGGTGACCGTGGTCCAGTCTCCTCCAGCGTACACAGGTTACTGGCATGTCTCCTTTCATTTCACTCTGAAACACGTTTGGCCTTGAACACCAAGCTCCACACTATAGAGCTAGTGACATGTGAATCGGGGTGGTTTTGTTTCTGTGATGGTTTGATTGCCTGGTAGACTGGCTGGTTACCTGCCTAACACCCACTCAACAACAGATACTAGTCTGCTACTGGAACTGTCTATGTGCCTTTGTCTTGCCATTGGATCCTCATAATTCTACCTGTTACTATCTGGCTTCTGATTTGGAATGGTGCAGCCAAGTACTCCAAAATGTAGAGCGTTTACTATGATCTTACTATCCAGAGACCTCTGAAATTGATGAGGAGAATTTGGCCAGAAAAAGGTATGTTATGTTCCTCATAAATACACAGTGATGAGATGATAACATGGTGCTGTCTGCCCCTCATCCCCACCAGGCCCTCAGAGCCCCTGTGAGAGGACTGACCTGCGGATGGCCATAGTGGCAGATCACCTGGGTCTGAGCTGGACTGGTAAGAACACAGTAGCATGTCTCCCCCTGGAGGACAGCAGTAGAATGGCAGTCTCTCTTATACTGCAGTGACATAACGTACCAGCCACACACACTATTACCCCACACACTGACTGGAGATGGCTAGAATACATCAGAGATTTCAGATTGTGACACCATACTGTTCCCGTTGATGACTGAGCTGGGTAGGACTTCATCTGTGTAGTCTGTTCCATCTAGAGATTACTGTCATTTTTATCAGGAGGGAAAGGCAGTGTCATGGCAGTGTGCCCAGCTCCCCTCCCTGCCTGCACTGCGGCATTACGTACATATCTGTCTGGGGGAGAGTCCCCTCCCCTCCTGCACTGCGGCATTACGTACATATCTGTCTGGGGGAGAGGAGGGGAGGAAAGAGAGGAGGGGAGGAAAGAGAGGAGGAGAGGATAGCAAAGGAAACAAAGACAGGAGGGGGAAGGAGAGGAGGGGAGGAAAGAGAGGAGGGGAGGAAAGAGAGGAGGGGAGGAAAGAGAGGAGGGGGGGAAAGAGAGGAGGAGAGGATAGCAAAGGAAACAAAGACAGGAGGGGGAAGGAGAGGAGGGGAGGAAAGAGAGGAGGGGAGAATAGCAAAAACAAAGACAGGAGGGGGAAGGAGAGGAGGGGAGGAAAGAGAGGAGGGGAGGATAGCAAAGGAAACAAAGACAGGAGGGGGAAGGAGAGAGGGGAGGAAAGAGAGGAGGGGAGGTAAAGAAAAGGAAATGAAGACATGAGAGGAGGGGGAGAGAACAGGGAGGAGAGGAGGGGGAGAGAACAGGGAGGAGAGGAGGGGGAGAGAACAGGGAGGAGAGGAGGGGAGAGAACAGGGAGGAGAGGAGTCTAATCCATATTTAATGTGTTTCTGTTTCAGAGCTTGCCAGGGAAATGGATTTCTCCGTAGATGAGATCAATCACATCCGTGTGGATAACCCCAACTCTCTGACCACTCAGAGTTTCATGCTTTTAAAGAAATGGGTTAGCAGAGATGGTAAAAATGCCACAAGTAGGTATCCCATTTCCTCCCTGAATTGAAGGCTTGTTTTATGTAACTAGTCACTACTGAAAACAGTAGCACCGCACAGGGCACTACACAGAGCTGTCTCAGGTCATTACACAGAGCTGTCTCAGGTCATTACACAGAGCTGTCTCAGGTCATTACACAGAGCTGTCTCAGGTCATTACACAGAGCTGTCTCAGGTCATTACACAGAGCTGTCTCAGGTCATTACACAGAGCTGTCTCAGGTCATTACACAGAGCTGTCTCAGGTCATTACACAGAGCTTTCTCAGGTCATTACACAGAGCTGTCTCAGGTCATTACACAGAGCTGTCTCAGGTCATTACACAGAGCTGTCTCAGGTCATTACACAGAGCTGTCTCAGGTCATTACACAGAGCTGTCTCAGGTCATTACTCTACACAGAGCTGTCTCAGGTCATTACACAGAGCTGTCTCAGGTCATTACTCTACACAGAGCTGTCTCAGGTCATTACACAGAGCTGTCTCTCTACACAGAGCTGTCTCAGGTCATTACACAGAGCTGTCTCAGGTCATTACACAGAGCTGTCTCAGGTCATTACTCTACACAGCTGAGTCATTACACAGAGCTGTCTCAGGTCACTCTACACAGAGCTGTCTCAGGTCATTACACAGAGCTGTCTCAGGTCATTACTCTACACAGAGCTGTCTCAGGTCATTAGCTGTCTCAGGTCATTACACAGAGCTGTCTCAGGTCATTACTCTACACAGAGCTGTCTCAGGTCATTACTCTACACAGAGCTGTCTCAGGTTACTCTACACAGAGCTGTCTCAGGTCATTACTCTACACAGAGCTGTCTCAGGTCATTACACTACACAGAGCTGTCTCAGGTCATTACTCTACACAGAGCTGTCTCAGGTCATTACTCTACACAGAGCTGTCTCAGGTCAGTACTCTACACAGAGGTGTCTCAGGTCATTAGCTGTCAGAGCTGTGTCTCAGGTCATTACTCTACACAGAGCTGTCTCAGGTCATTACACAGAGCTGTCTCAGGTCTACTCTACACAGAGCTGTCTCAGGTCAGTACTCTACACAGAGGTGTCTCAGGTCATTACACAGAGCTGTCTCAAGTCATTACTCTACACAGAGCTGTCTCAGGTCATTACTCTACACAGAGCTGTCTCAGGTCAGAGAACCAGCCCTGTCTGACTGTAGAGAACCAGCCCTGTCTGACTGTAGAGAACCAGCCCTGTCTGACTGTAGAGAACCAGCCCTGTCTGACTATAGATAACCAGCCCTGTCTGACTGTAGAGAACCAGCCCTGTCTGACTATAGAGAACCATCCCTGTCTGACTGTAGAGAACCAGCCCTGTCTGACTGTAGAGAACCATCCCTGTCTGACTGTAGAGAACCAGCCCTGTCTGACTATAGAGAACCATCCCTGTCTGACTGTAGAGAACCAGCCCTGTCTGACTGTAGAGAACCAGCCCTGTCTGACTGTAGAGAACTAGCCCTGTCTGACTGTAGAACGTGGGTAGGCTGTAATAGTGTTGTTTTGTTTAGAACGTGGGTAGGATGTAATAGTGTTGTTTTGTTTTGTTTAGAACGTGGGTAGGATGTAATAGTGTTGTTTTGTTTAGAACGTGGGTAGGATGTAATAGTGTTGTTTTGTTTAGAATGTGGGTAGGCTGTAATAGTGTTGTTTTGTTTAGAACGTGGGTAGGATGTAATAGTGTTGTTTTGTTTAGAACGTGGGTAGGCTGTAATAGTGTTGTTTTGTTTAGAACGTGGGTAGGATGTAATAGTGTTGTTTTGTTTAGAACGTGGGTAGGATGTAATAGTGTTGTTTTGTTTTGTTTAGAACGTGGGTAGGATGTAATAGTGTTGTTTTGTTTAGAACGTGGGTAGGATGTAATAGTGTTGTTTTGTTTAGAATGTGGGTAGGCTGTAATAGTGTTGTTTTGTTTAGAACGTGGGTAGGATGTAATAGTGTTGTTTTGTTTTGTTTAGAACGTGGGTAGGATGTAATAGTGTTGTTTTGTTTAGAATGTGGGTAGGATGTAATAGTGTTGTTTTGTTTAGAATGTGGGTAGGCTGTAATAGTGTTGTTTTGAATGTGGGTAGGCTGTAATAGTGTTGTTTTGTTTTGAATGTGGGTAGGCTGTAATAGTGTTGTTTTGTTTAGAACATGGGTAGGATGTAATAGTGTTGTTTTGTTTAGAACGTGGGTAGAATTTAATAGTGTTGTTTTGTTTTGAATGTGGGTAGGCTGTAATAGTGTTGTTTTGTTTAGAATGTGGGTAGGATGTAATAGTGTTGTTTTGTTTTGAATGTGGGTAGGGGGTAATAGTGTTGTTTTGTTTTGAATGTGGGTAGGCTGTAATAGTGTTGTTTTGTTTTGTTTAGAATGTGGGTAGGATGTAATAGTGTTGTTTTGTTTAGAACGTGGGTAGGATGTAATAGTGTTGTTTTGTTTAGAATGTGGGTAGGCTGTAATAGTGTTGTTTTGTTTAGAACGTGGGTAGGATGTAATAGTGTTGTTTTGTTTTGTTTAGAACGTGGGTAGGATGTAATAGTGTTGTTTTGTTTAGAATGTGGGTAGGATGTAATAGTGTTGTTTTGTTTAGAACGTGGGTAGGCTGTAATAGTGTTGTTTTGTTTAGAATGTGGGTAGGCTGTAATAGTGTTGTTTTGAATTTAGGCTGAATAGTGTTGTTTTGTTTTGAATGTGGGTAGGCTGTAATAGTGTTGTTTTGTTTAGAACATGGGTAGGATGTAATAGTGTTGTTTTGTTTAGAACGTGGGTAGAATTTAATAGTGTTGTTTTGTTTTGAATGTGGGTAGGCTGTAATAGTGTTGTTTTGTTTAGAATGTGGGTAGGATGTAATAGTGTTGTTTTGTTTTGAATGTGGGTAGGGGGTAATAGTGTTGTTTTGTTTTGAATGTGGGTAGGCTGTAATAGTGTTGTTTTGTTTAGAATGTGGGTAGGATGTAATAGTGTTGTTTTGTTTAGAACATGGGTAGGATGTAATAGTGTTGTTTTGTTTAGAACGTGGGTAGAATGTAACAGTGTTGTTTTGTTTAGAACGTGGGTAGGATGTTGTTTTGTTTTGTTTAGAATGTGGGTAGGATATAATAGTGTTGTTTTGTTTAGAATGTGGGTAGGATGTGATAGTGTTGTTTTGTTTAGAACGTGGGTAGGATGTAACAGTGTTGTGTATTGCTGTATGTAGTGTATTAACCAGTTTGCCTGTTTCTGTCTCACTTTAGCGGATTCCCTTACAGAGGTCCTGACTAAGATCAATCGGATGGATATTGTGACATTGCTGGAAGGGCCAATATTTGACTATGGTAACATTTCAGGCACAAGATGTTTTGCTGATGATAACGCAGTTTTCCTGGATCAGTGTGATGGTAAAGTTTAGCCCCATCTAGCTGAACTCTGTCTCTCTCTTTACCTCTCCTTCTTACAGAACCAGCCAGTCTAAACTAGTCGAACGTAGAGCCAATCTAGGCTAAATGAGTCGAACGTAGAGCCAATCTGGCTAAACGAGTCAAACGTAGAGCCAATCAGGCTAAACGAGTCAAACGTAGAGCCAATCAGGCTAAACAAGTCAAACGTAGAGCCAATCTAGCTAAACTAGTCGAACGTAGAGCCAATCAGGCTAAACGAGTCGAACGTAGAGCCAATCAGGCTAAACGAGTCGAACGTAGAGCCAATCTAGGTAAACTAGTCGAACGTAGAGCCAATCTAGGTAAACTAGTCGAACGTAGAGCCAATCTAGGTAAACTAGTCGAACGTAGAGCCAATCTAGGTAAACTAGTCGAACGTAGAGCCAATCGGGCTAAACTAGTCGAACGTAGAGCCAATCTAGCTAAACTAGTCGAACGTAGAGCCATTCAGGCTAAACGAGTCAAACGTAGAGCCATTCAGGCTAAACGAGTCAAACGTAGAGCCAATCAGGCTAAACGAGTCAAACGTAGAGCCAATCAGGCTAAATGAGTCAAACGTAGAGCCAACCTGGCTAAACGAGTCAAACGTAGAGCCAACCTGGCTAAACGAGTCGAATGTAGAGCCAATCAGGCTAAACGAGTCGAACGTAGAGCCAACCTGGCTAAACGAGTCGAACGTAGAGCCAACCTGGCTAAACGAGTCGAACGTAGAGCCAACCTGGCTAAACGAGTCGAACGTAGAGCCAACCTGGCTAAACGAGTCGAACGTAGAGCCAACCTGGCTAAACGAGTCAAACGTAGAACCAACCTGGCTAAAAGTCCTAGACCAACCTGGCTAAACTAGTCAAACGTAGAACCAATCTGAACATTATGATGACAAATTAGATGTTGATTTTATATTTATATTTTATATGCCCCTTGAAATCAATCAACACTGATACTTTTCAAACGTTGCCGTGTGTTAACCCTGTCAGGGGGCATTACAACTCTACTACTGTATGTGTGACTGTATTTTATGTTGTGTACAGTATAAAATATCATGCTACTTAACAAGCCTCTGAGGAATCACAACTAACCTATCTGATCTATGTTCTTAATTTGACCATGAGAGCAATGTTTATTTCATTCAGTTGGGTTAAAGATTTGGTTGGTATTTTGTTCTATAATAGTTATGGTGTGATTGAAAAAAATACAGTAATGTTTAACACACTACATTTGTCACATTTCTCGCCAAATAATATTTTATTCACAATTTGATTGTCAAGTACATGAAAATATTATTATGTTAACCAATTTATATGGCAAATGGTTCCTGTCTGTTGTGGTGTGTTGTGGTACTAACCCTCTCCTGTTCTGTTAGATAGCGGTGTGTTGTGGTACTAACCCTCTCCTGTTCTGTTAGATAGCGGTGTGTTGTGGTACTAACCCTCTCCTGTTCTGTTAGATAGCGGTGTGTTGTGGTACTAACCCTCTCCTGTTCTGTTAGATAGCGGTGTGTTGTGGTACTAACCCTCTCCTGTTCTGTTAGATAGCGGTGTGTTGTGGTACTAACCCTCTCCTGTTCTGTTAGATAGCGGTGTGTTGTGGTACTAACCCTCTCCTGTTCTGTTAGATAGCGGTGTGTTGTGGTACTAACCCTCTCCTGTTCTGTTAGATAGCGGTGTGTTGTGGTACTAACCCTCTCCTGTTCTGTTAGATAGCGGTGTGTTTGGTAACCTCTCCTGTTCTAGCTTTAACCCTCTCCTGTTCTGTTAGATAGCGCTGCTTGTGTTGTTACTAACCCTCTCCTGTTCTGTTAGATAGTGTGTTGTGGTACTAACCCTCTCCTGTTGTGGTACTAACCCTCTCCTCTGTTAGATCGGTGTGTTGTGCTACTAACCCTCTCCTGTTCTGTTAGATAGCGGTGTGTTGTGGCTAACCCTCTCCTGTTCTGTTGTGTGTTGTGGTACTAACCCTCTCCTGTTCTGTTAGATAGCGGTGTGTTGTGGTACTAACCCTCTCCTGTTCTGTTAGTCTAGCGGTGTGTTATGGTACTGCTAACGTTTCTGTTCTGACAGCATGACTGTGGCTTTAAGGGACCTCTGCTTGTTATAGGGCTGTTAGAGCTGCTTAGGCCATTAGTTAGTACCTCTGGTTTCTCTGAGCCTTCCTACCCTGCAGTTATCTTGCTTCTAACTCTGCTGAACCAGACCACCTAAGCCCTTCCTGCTAACCTGCTACCTAAAAAAAAAAAAAAAAAAAAATGCCCCTCCCTCCCTGCTGACACCCTCAGCTGTGCTCTCACCCTCCATCCAACATACTGTACCTAACTGGACTGTTGGCAGCTCTGCTACAGCCTTGTGTGGCTGCTCCCTCAGTCTTAGTAGTTCTGCTAGTAACACTAGGCTAACAACGCTAAGCTAGCAATGCTAGGCTAATGTGAAGCTAACAATGCTAGCTGTTCTGGCTGTAGCGCTCTTCCTCAACTGCAGCTACATAAACAGAAGTTACAGTCACATTTTCATCCACTAATTTTCATTCACTTTCAACCAAGTCTTGTCTGACTAACATTTTGTTTGTCTTTTAATCTGTCCATAGGACCTTACAGTAGTATCTGATAGTTTCTGATCTGTCCATAGGACCTTACAGTAGTATCTGATCTGTCCATAGGACCTTACAGTAGTATCTGATCTGTCCATAGGACCTTACAGTAGTATCTGATAGTTCCTGATCTGTCCATAGGACCTTACAGTAGTATCTGATAGTTCCTGATCTGTCCATAGGACCTTACAGTAGTATCTGATAGTTCCTGATCTGTCCATAGGACCTTACAGTAGTATCTGATCAGTCCATAGGACCTTACAGTAGTATCTGATCTGTCCATAGGACCTTACAGTAGTATCTGATAGTTTCTGATCTGTCCATAGGACCTTACAGTAGTATCTGATAGTTCCTGATCTGTCCATAGGACCTTACAGTAGTATCTGATAGTTTCTGATCTGTCCATAGGACCTTACAGTAGTATCTGATCTGTTAGGACCTTACTAGTATCTGTCCATAGGACCTTACAGTAGTATCTGATAGGTTACCTGATCTGTCCATAGGACCTTACAGTAGTATCTGATTGTTCCTGATCTGTCCATAGGACCTTACAGTAGTATCTGATCTGTCCATAAGACCTTACAGTAGTATCTGATAGTTTCTGATCTGTCCATAGGACCTTACAGTAGTATCTGTTAGTTCCTGATCTGTCCATAGGACATCTTTGATAGTTCTAAATGTTCCTGATCTGTCCATCACCTATATATTGTAGGAACTACAGGTCCTATGTAGTAGGCCCCGCCCCTATATATTGTATGTATATAGGAACTACAGGTCTATATGTAGTCCCTCCTTAGGCCCCCCCCTATATATTAGGTATGTATATAGGAACTACAGGTCTATAAGTAGTCCTCCTTAGGCCCCGCCCCTATATATTAGGTATGTATATAGGAATACATATATGTAGTCCCTCCTTAGGCCCCGCCCCCTATATATTAGGTATGTATATAGGAACTACAGGTCTATATGTAGTCCTCCTTAGGGCCCCCTATATATTAGGTAGAACTACAGGTCTATATGTAGTCCCTCCTTAGGCCCCGCCCCCTATATATTAGGTATGTATATAGGAACTACAGGTCTATATGTAGTAGTCCCTATATTATGTATATTGGAACTACAGGTCTATATGTAGTCCCTCCTTAGGCCCCCCCCCCTATATATTAGGAATGTATAGGAACTACAGGTCTATATGTCCCTAGCCCCCTATATTAGGAATGTGTAAAGGAACTACAGGTCTATATGTAGTCCCTCCTTAGGCCCGCCCCCTATATATTAGGTATGTATATAGGAACTACAGGTCTATATGTAGTCCCTCCTTAGGCCCCCTATATATTAGGTATGTATATAGGAACTACAGGTCTATATGTAGTCCCTCCTTAGCCCCGCCCCCTATATATTAGGTATGTATATAGGAACTACAGGTCTATATGTAGTCCCTCCTTAGGCCCCCCCCCTATATATTAGGTATGTATATAGGAACTACAGGTCTATATGTAGTCCCTCCTTAGGCCCCGCCCCCTATATATTAGGTATGTATATAGGAACTACAGGTCTATATGTAGTCCCTCCTTAGGCCCCGCCCCCTATATATTAGGTATGTATATAGGAACTACAGGTCTATATGTAGTCCCTCCTTAGGCCCCCCCCCCCCCTATATATTAGGAATGTGTAAAGGAACTACAGGTCTATATGTAGTCCCTCATTAGGCCCCGCCCCCTATATATTAGGTATGTATATAGGAACTACAGGTCTATATGTAGTCCCTCCTTAGGCCCCGCCCCCTATATATTAGGTATGTATATAGGAACTACAGGTCTATATGTAGTCCCTCCTTAGGCCCCGCCCCCTATATATTAGGTATGTATATAGGAACTACAGGTCTATATGTAGTCCCTCCTTAGGCCCCGCCCCCTATATATTAGGAATGTGTAAAGGAACTACAGGTCTATATGTAGTCCCTCCTTAGGTCCCCCGCCCCCTATATATTAGGAATGTGTATATATGAACTACAGGTCTATATGTAGTCCCTCCTTAGGCCCCGCCCCCCCCTATATATATTAGGTATGTATATAGGAACTACAGGTCTATATGTAGTCCCTCCTTAGGCCCCGCCCCCTATATATTAGGTATGTATATAGGAACTACAGGTCTATATGTAGTCCCTCCTTAGGCCCCGCCCCCCTATATATTAGGTATGTATATAGGAACTACAGGTCTATATGTAGTTCCTCCTTAGGCCCTATATGTAGTCCTCCTAGGCCCCGCCCCCTATATATTAGGTATGTATATAGTAACTACAGGTCTATATGTAGTCCCTCGTTAGGCCCCGCCCCCTATATATTAGGTATGTATATAGTAACTACAGGTCTATATGTAGTCACTCCTTAGGCCCCGAACTACAGGTCCCCCCTATATATTAGGAATGTGTAAAGGAACTACAGGTCTATATGTAGTCCCTCATTAGGCCCCGCCCCCCTATATATTAGGAATGTGTAAAGGAACTACAGGTCTATATGTAGTCCCTCATTAGGCCCCGCCCCCCCCTATATATTAGGTATGTATATAGGAACTACAGGTCTATATGTAGTCCCTCCTATATATTAGGTATAGGCCCCGCCCCCCCTATATATTAGGTATGTATATTGGAACTACAGGTCTATATGTAGTCCCTCATTAGGAACCCTATATGTAGTCCCGCCCCCCTATATATTAGGTATGTATATAGGAACTACAGGTCTATATGTAGTCCCTCATTAGGCCCCGCCCCCTATATATTAGGTATGTATATAGGAACTACAGGTCTATATGTAGTCCCTCATTAGGCCCCGCCCCCCCTATATATTAGGTATGTATATAGGAACTACAGGTCTATATGTAGTCCCTCATTAGGCCCCGCCCCCCTATATATTAGGTATGTATATTGGAACTACAGGTCTATATGTAGTCCCTCCTTAGGCCCCGCCCCCCTATATATTAGGTATGTATATTGGAACTACAGGTCTATATGTAGTTCCTTATTTTTCACTGCTCATCCTCTGTACTTACATATCCATGTGATTAACATCACAGATTACTTGTTGACTAAACTCATTATCAAGTCATATCCAGGCCTGTATTCCAACAGGCCATTTGCAGATGAGCCATGTAAAGAACTGCTAGCTACCTGCTACCTGCTAGGCTGAATGCTAACAGCTTGCCTGTCTGTTATAAGAGTATAAGTCAGTGATTATCTGCAGGCGGCAGTATTATATGAACAGCACTCCTTCCTTCCTCCTTCCTTCCTCCATCCTCCTTCCTCCTGTACATGCTGAGTGTCTTCATGTTGTTGTGTCCCTCCATCTCAGCTCCACTGTGTTGTGGTTATCTCATCCAGGTTCCAGCAGCATCCAGCTGGAGCTTCAGACCCCCACAGGTTTGATCTGTCAGCCCCCCACCCCGCTAAGCAGCGACCACTTCTTTGACGAGGACGCTGGCCTAGACTCCCCCTCTAGAACGCCCACTAGACCATGTGACTTGTCACTCACCCAGACCACCAGCACCCCAGGCCCCGCCTCCCATGCTCAATCACCCACAATGGTGGTAGAGGAAGACACCTCTGGACCTCTAGACTCCCGGGGAGCCGGGAAGGGCGCCGGGGAGGGTGCCGGGGAAGGCGGGGGGCCTAAAGTGACCTCCACTGAAGATGACACAGGTGTTAGCAGAGAGTCAGTGGCCTCATACAAGCCCCATAACAGGGAGGCAGGGCTGAGAGAGGAGGCTGAGCAGGATATTGACATGGGGATGCTGATACATCAGATTGATCTTCCTCAGGGGGTGGTCAGGGAGGATGAGTGGTTGGCTGGAGCCAGAGGAGACCCATCAGAGACCCTAGGCTTTAGGCCTGCCCTGGGGGGAGAGGGGGTAGAGGGTGGTGTGTCTGGTCCTCCCGGGGAAGAGAAGGAGGAGGGGGAGTTGAGTGAGGAGAAGTTAAAGTCTCTGTTGGAGGAGATGGGGCTGGAGGAAGGCTCGGAGGATGAGGAGATGACGGAGGAAAGGATAAACGCCATCTTGTCTCAGGTTCAGCAGGCAGACAAAGATGTGATGTCATCACCTGCAGGTTGGCATAGTGAGACGTCCAGTGTGAACGTGGAGCCCCCGACACCTGGCCGCAGTCTGAGTGCTGAGGGTCACGACCTCCAGGACACCAGGTAGGATCTCATATTATTATTCAACATTAATAATGTTGTATATACAGTATAGGCTACATCCATGTTATTATACAACAGGCAGAACTTTACTCTGAAGAACATTCCCTCTTCGTCATCTCAGTCATGACAGCATTATTTTGGTCTCTTTAAAGTCTGTTTATATGTGGTGAAACCCAAGACATACACTACATCACCAGAAGTATGTGGACCTTTCAGATGACTGGTTTCACTATTTCAGCCACACCTGCTGACAGGTGGATAACATCAGCACACAGCCATGCAATCTCCATAGACAAACATTGCAAATAAAATGGCTTGTACTGGCTCAGTGACTTTCAACGTAACACCGACATAGGATGCCACCTTTCCAACAAGTCAGTTCGTCAAAAATGTTTCCTTCTAGCTCTGCCCTGGTCAACTGTAAGTGCTGATATTGGGGAGTGGAAATATCTAGGAACAACAATGGCTCAGCCATGAAGTGGAAGGCCACTCAAGCTTAGAGAAGGGGACTGCCAAGTGCTGAAGGGCGTAGTGCGTAAAAATCGTCTGTCCTCAGTTGCAACACTCACTACCGAGTTCCAAACTGCCTCTTGAAGCAATATCAGCACAATAACTGTTTGTCGGGAGCTTCATGAAATGGGGTTCATGGCCTAGAAGCCGCACTCAAGCCTAAGATCACCATGCGCGATGCCAAGCGTTGGCTGGAGTGGTGTAAAGCTCTCCGCTATTGGACTCTCAATGGTGGAAACGCGTTCTCTGGAGTGATGAATCACACTTCACCATCTGGGAGTCCGACTGACAAATCTGGTTTTGGCGGATGCCAGGAGAACGCTACCTACCCCAATGCATAGTGCCAACTGTAAAGTTTGGTGGATGAGGAATAATGGTTCATGGTTCGTTCCCCTTATTTCCAGTGAACAGAGATCTTAATGCTACAGCATTCAATGACATTCTAGATGATTCTGTGCTTCCAACGTTGTGGCAACAGTTTGGGGAACGTCCTTTCCTGTTTCAGCATGACAATGCCCCTGTGCACAAAGTGAGGTCTATACAGAAATGGTTTGTTGAGACCAGTGTGGAAGAACTTGACTGGCTGCACAGAGCCCTGACTTCAACCCCATAGAACACCTTTGGGATGAATTGAAACGCCGACTGCGAGCCAGGCCCTGCATAAATGTTCCAACATCTAGTGGAAGGCCTTCCCAGAAGAGTGGAGGCTGTTATAGCAGCAAAGGGAGGACCAACTGGAATGAGATGTTTGACGAGCAGGTGTCCACATACGTTTTGTCATGTAGTGTATTTCCACATTGCATGGACAATGTTTTTCTAATTCTAATAGTAATCTCCCCGGCCCTCCCTCTCCCACCCTCCCCCTCCTCCTCTCTTCCCCTTCCTCTCTCCTCCCCTGTCTCCCCACCTCCTCCTCTGCCCTCCCTCTCTCTCCCTCCCTCCCTCTCTCTCTTCCCTTTCCCCTCTCCTTCCCCACCCTCCCCCTCTTCTCTCTCTCTTCCCCTTCCTCCCCCTCCTCTCTTCCCCTTCCTCTCTCCTCCCCCTGTCTCCCCTCCCCTCCCCCTCGCCCTCCCCTCTCTTCTCTTCCCCTTCCTCCCCCCTCCTCTCTTCCCCTTCCTCTCTCCTCCCCCTGTCTCCCCTCCTCCTCCCCAAGCCCTGTGAATTCCCTGGACTCCCTGACGACATCACCTGTCCGACCAGCAGAGAAATCCAATGGAGACCACACTGACTTCCTGTCCCAGCCCGGGTCACATCCAGAGGCCCAGGGTTCATCCAACGGGGTGAAGGGTCATGGCCAGGTCGAGGACGAGGGAAGGGCGTCAGCGTCACAAGGAGGGCAGGAAGAGGGAAGCAGAAGGACTCTGGAAGAGGACAGCACAGCAGGACCAAGCAGCAAGGAGCAGCAGCAGGACTCTGGGAGGGAGGAGTCCAGGTAGGTCACAGCACAAAGTCCAGGTAACTCTACACATCAGGACTCTGCTGTTAGTCCAGGTAACTCTACACATCATGACTCTGCTGTTAGTCCAGGTAACTCTACACATCATGACTCTGCTGTTAGTCCAGGTAACTCTACACATCATGACTCTGCTGTTAGTCCAGGTAACTCTACACATCATGACTCTGCTGTTAGTCCAGGTAACTCTACACATCATGACTCTGCTGTTAGTCCAGGTAACTCTACACATCATGACTCTGCTGTTAGTCCAGGTAACTCTACACATCATGACTCTGCTGACATCATGACTCTGCTGTTAGTCCAGGTAACTCTACACATCATGACTCTGCTGTTAGTCCAGGTAACTCTACACATCATGACTCATGTGCTGTTAGTCCAGGTAACTCTACACACACTCTGCTGTTAGTCCAGGTAACTCTACACATCATGACTCTGCTGTTAGTCCAGGTAACTCTACACATCATGACTCTGCTGTTAGTCCAGGTAACTCTACACATCATGACTCTGCTGTTAGTCCAGGTAATGACTCTGCTGTTAGTCCAGGTAACTCTACACATCATGACTCTGCTGTTAGTCCAGGTAACTCTACACATCATGACTCTGCTGTTAGTCCAGGTAACTCTACACATCATGACTCTGTGCTGTTAGTCCAGGTAACTCTACACATCAGGACTCTGCTGTTAGTCCAGGTAACTCTACACATCATGACTCTGCTGTTAGTCCAGGTAACTCTACACATCATGACTCTGCTGTTAGTCCAGGTAACTCTACACATCATGACTCTGCTGTTAGTCCAGGTAACTCTACACATCATGACTCTGCTGTTAGTCCAGGTAACTCTACACATCATGACTCTGCTGTTAGTCCAGGTAACTCTACACATCATGACTCTGCTGTTAGTCCAGGTAACTCTACACATCATGACTCTGTGCTGTTAGACTCTGCTGGCTGTTCTTCTGACTCTTCTGTTAGTCAACTCTACACATCAGGACTCTGCTGTTAGTCCAGGTAACTGCATCTTCTTCACTTCTTCTACATGTCATGACTCTGCTGTTAGTCAGGTAACTCTACACATCATGACTCTGTCAGGATCTAAAAATCATCTTCTGTAACTCTTCACATCATGACTCAGGGCTGTTCAGGTAACTACACATCATGTGCTGTTAGTCAGGACTCTCTCATGACAGGGCTGTTCTGAACCATCATGTCTGTTAGTCAGGATCTATGACAGGTAAGCTGTAGTCTGAACTAGCTGGTGAAGACCATGTCAATGGATCAGGTGGATCTTCTACTTCTTGACTTTTAAGGGCTGTTCTGAACCACATGTCAGTCAGGATCTATGACAGGGCTGTTCTGAACCACATGTCAGTCAGGATCTATGACAGGGCTGTTCTGAACCACATGTCAGTCAGGATCTATGACAGGGCTGTTCTGAACCACATGTCAGTCAGGATCTATGACAGGGCTGTTCTGAACCACATGTCAGTCAGGATCTATGACAGGGCTGTTCTGAACCACATGTCAGTCAGGATCTATGACAGGGCTGTTCTGAACCACATGTCAGTCAGGATCTATGACAGGGCTGTTCTGAACCACATGTCAGTCAGGATCTATAGTTGTTACTGTGAAGTCAGAGCCCTAACCCTGCCTGGTTCATCAGGAGGGTGGTAGAGATAAGGAGACCAGCTCTGATGAGGAACGGACTGTCACCACCAAGGTGTACCGACGGAGGGTCATTCTGAAGGTACCTGGCCTGCTTGTGGCACTGAGTGGTGTGTTGCCCCAGTGAGGCCTGTGCTGTTATCAATGTGCTGTCTGTCTGTGTGGCCTGGGCCTGTCTGTCTGTCTGTGTGGCCTGGGCCTGTGTGGCCTGGGCCTGTGTGGCTTAGGCCTGTGTGGCCTGGGCCTGTCTGTCTGTGTGGCTTGGGCCTGTCTGTCTGTGTGGCCTGGGCCTGTCTGTCTGTGTGGCCTGGGCCTGTCTGTCTGTGTGGCCTGGGCCGGATGTGACAGTCAGGCTCTACAGGAACCTAGAGCTCTGCTGCCTTTCTGCTTGACCAGCTGTTCCCAACTAGCTGTAGCTACTGGCTGACTGGGTTGATCTGTTCACTGCTAGTTCTACTGTCCATGTGGTATTAGCTAGTGAATGACAGTAGCACTCACCAGCTCTGGAGACCTCGGCATGTTTTACATCCATCTACTTCCTAGCCTGTCTTCATTTTAACATCAAAGATTTGACAGGTTTCATATCACAGCAAGAATTCACACTCACAATTGTTCCAGATCATTCTATCATCACATCATTCTAATATACGTAGTTAAACTCAGTCTTTCATCATGGCTTGCATACTGTTGATGTTGGCTTGTGTTTTCAGTTCCATGTACAATGTTACCATCACCACCTGTGGTTTTCTCTGGATCCTTCTACGAAGTTAATCTTATGTGACATAGTCATTTAATGTTCTGTGTGTTTATTTGATGAGTGGTGGTATTAAAGGCTCATGTTGTGGCAGTGCTTTTTGCAAATGGAGCTTTGTGTTGCTATTGTCCCTAGGGCAGGTAAACTAACCTCAGGTAAACTAATGATGACAGGTAAACTAACATCAGGTAAACTAACCTCAGGTAAACTAACCTCAGGTAAACTAATGATGACAGGTAAACTAAACTCAGGTGAACTAAACTCAGGTAAACTAACCTCTGGTAAACTAATGATGACAGGTAAACTAACTTCAGGCAAACTAAACTCAGGTAAACTAAACTCAGGTAAACTAACCTCATGTAAACTAATGATGACAGGCAAACTAACATAAGGCAAACTAAACTCAGGTAAACTAAACGCAGGTAAACTAATGATGACAGGCAAACTAACATAAGGCAAACTAAACTCAGGTAAACTAAACGCAGGTAAACTAATGATGACAGGCAAACTAACATAAGGCAAACTAAACTCAGGTAAACTAACCTCAGGTAAACTAAACTCAGGTAAACTAATGATGACAGGTAAACTACCGTCAGGTAAACTAACCTCAGGTAAACTAACCTCCGGCAAAATAACCTCAGGTAAACTAAACTCAGGTAAACTAACGTCAGGCAAACTAACCTCAGGTAAACTAATGATGACAGGTAAACTACCGTCAGGTAAACTAACCTCAGGTAAACTAACCTCCGGCAAAATAACCTCAGGTAAACTAAACTCAGGTAAACTAACCTCAGGTAAACTAATGATGACCGGTAAACTAAACTCAGGTAAACTAACCTCAGGCAAACTAACCTCAGGTAAACTAAACTCAGGTAAACTAACATCAGGCAAAATAACCTCAGGTAAACTAATGATGACAGGTAAATTAACCTCAGGTAAACTAACGTCAGGTAAACTAACCTCAGGTAAACTAATGATGACAGGTAAATTAACGTCAGGCAAACTAACCTCAGGTAAACTAATGATGACAGGTAAATTAACCTCAGGTAAACTAATGATGACAGGCAAACTACCATCAGGTAAACTAACCTCAGGTAAACTAACCTCAGGTAAACTAATGATGACAGGTCAACTAACGTCAGGCAAACTACCATCAGGTAAACTAACCTCAGGTAAACTAATGATGACAGGCAAACTACCGTCAGGTAAATTAACCTCAGGTAAACTAATGATGACAGGCAAACTAAACTCAGATAAACTAACCTCAGGTAAACTAATGATGACAGGTCAACTAACGTCAGGCAAACTAACCTCAGGTAAACTAACCTCAGGTAAACTAACCTCATGTAAACTAACCTCAGGTAAACTAATGATGACAGGCAAACTACCGTCAGGTAAACTAACCTCAGGTAAACTAATGATGACAGGTCAACTAACGTCAGGCAAACTAAACTCATGTAAACTAACCTCAGGTAAACTAATGATGACAGGCAAACTCAGGCAAACTAAACTCAGGTAAACTAAACGCAGGTAAACTAACCTCAGGTAAACTAACCTCAGGTAAACTAAACTCAGGTAAACTAACATCAGGCAAAATAACCTCAGGTAAACAAACTCAGGTAAACTAACATCAGGCAAACTAACCTCAGGTAAACTAATGATGACAGGTAAACTACCGTCAGGTAAACTAACCTCAGGTAAACTAACCTCCGGCAAAATAACCTCAGGTAAACTAAACTCAGGTAAACTAACCTCAGGTAAACTAATGATGACCGGTAAACTAAACTCAGGTAAACTAACCTCAGGCAAACTAACCTCAGGTAAACTAACGTCAGGCAAACTAACCTCAGGTAAACTAACCTCAGGTAAACTAATGATGACAGGTAAATTAACCTCAGGTAAACTAACGTCAGGCAAACTAACCTCAGGTAAACTAATGATGACAGGTAAATTAACCTCAGGTAAACTAATGATGACAGGCAAAACCTCAGGTAAACTAATGATGAAAAATTAACCTCAGGTAAACTAATGATGACAGCAAACTAAACTCAGATAAACTAACCTCAGGTAAACTAATGATGACAGGTAAATCCTACCATATCATTCTCAGGGAGAACAGGCCAGAAACATCCCTGTGGAGTCAGTGACAGAAGAACAGTTCACAGACGAGGATGGAAACATAGTCACGCGAAAAGTAACTGCTGTACCCCCCTTCACTACACACCCCACACCCCTATTACATCATCACCCTGTCCTCTTCTGATATCACCTGAACATCTCCCCCATGCCCATCCTCCCCATCTCCAACCCCCATCCCCATTCCTCTGTCCTAACATGACTTTATACCCCTCCACTCCATAGGTCATCAGGAAAGTAGTACGTCGTATTGCTGCTACGGCAACTACTTTTACTGCTGCTACTACTGCTACTACAGAGGAGGTGAAAGCAGGTGGAGCAGTAGGAGAAGGAGAAGCAGGAGGAAGAGGAGAAGCAGCAGGAGGAGGAGGAGGCAGGAAGGAAAATAAGGGCAGGAAGAGAAACAAGCGCTCCCGAGGAGGCCCTAAGGCAGAGCAGGAGAGCTCTAAGGGTCAGAGGGGAAAGACTGAGGTTTGCTCCATGATCATAGAGTAGACTGAAGTGTGGTGTTGACACTAACGGTAGACTAGTAGTGGAGAGAGTTCCAACTAGACAGTAGACTAGTAGTGGAGAGAGTTCCAACTAGACAGTAGACTAGTAGTGGAGAGAGTTCCAACTAGACAGTAGACTAGTAGTGGAGAGAGTTCCAACTAGACAGTAGACTAGTAGTGGAGAGAGTTCAAACTAGACAGTAGACTAGTAGTGGAGAGAGTTCCAACTAGACAGTACAGTAGACTAGTAGTGGAGAGAGTTCCAACTAGACAGTAGACTAGTAGTGGAGAGAGTTCCAACTAGACGGTAGATTAGTAGTGGAGAGAGTTCCAACTAGACAGTAGACTAGTAGTGGAGAGAGTTCCAACTAGACGGTAGACTAGTAGTGGAGAGAGTTCCAACTAGACGGTAGACTAGTAGTGGAGAGAGTTCCAACTAGACGGTAGACTAGTAGTGGAGAGAGTTCCAACTAGACGGTAGACTAGTAGTGGAGAGAGTTCCAACTAGACGGTAGACTAGTAGTGGAGAGAGTTCCAACTAGACAGTAGACTAGTAGTGGAGAGAGTTCCAACTAGACAGTAGACTAGTAGTGGAGAGAGTTCCAACTAGACAGTAGACTAGTAGTGGAGAGAGTTCCAACTAGACAGTAGACTAGTAGTGGAGAGAGTTCCAACTAGACAGTAGACTAGTAGTGGAGAGAGTTCCAACTAGACAGTAGACTAGTAGTGGAGAGAGTTCCAACTAGACAGTAGACTAGTAGTGGAGAGAGTTCCAACTAGACAGTAGACTAGTAGTGGAGAGAGTTCCAACTAGACAGTAGACTAGTAGTGGAGAGAGTTCCAACTAGACAGTAGACTAGTAGTGGAGAGAGTTCCAACTAGACAGTAGACTAGTAGTGGAGAGAGTTCCAACTAGACAGTAGACTAGTAGTGGAGAGAGTTCCAACTAGACAGTAGACTAGTAGTGGAGAGAGTTCCAACTAGACAGTAGACTAGTAGTGGAGAGAGTTCCAACTAGACAGTAGACTAGTAGTGGAGAGAGTTCCAACTAGACAGTAGACTAGTAGTGGAGAGAGTTCCAACTAGACAGTAGACTAGTAGTGGAGAGAGTTCCAACTAGACAGTAGACTAGTAGTGGAGAGAGTTCCAACTAGACAGTAGACTAGTAGTGGAGAGAGTTCCAACTAGACAGTAGACTAGTAGTGGAGAGAGTTCCAACTAGACAGTAGACTAGTAGTGGAGAGAGTTCCAACTAGACAGTAGACTAGTAGTGGAGAGAGTTCCAACTAGACAGTAGACTAGTAGTGGAGAGAGTTCCAACTAGACAGTAGACTAGTAGTGGAGAGAGTTCCAACTAGACAGTAGACTAGTAGTGGAGAGAGTTCCAACTAGACAGTAGACTAGTAGTGGAGAGAGTTCCAACTAGACAGTAGACTAGTAGTGGAGAGAGTTCCAACAGACAGTAGACTAGTAGTGGAGAGAGTTCCAACTAGACAGTAGACTAGTAGTGGAGAGAGTTCCAACTAGACAGTAGACTAGTAGTGGAGAGAGTTCCAACTAGACAGTAGACTAGTAGTGGAGAGAGTTCCAACTAGACAGTAGACTAGTAGTGGAGAGAGTTCCAACTAGACAGTAGACTAGTAGTGGAGAGAGTTCCAACTAGACAGTAGACTAGTAGTGGAGAGAGTTCCAACTAGACAGTAGACTAGTAGTGGAGAGAGTTCCAACTAGACAGTAGACTAGTAGTGGAGAGAGTTCCAACTAGACAGTACAGTAGACTAGTAGTGGAGAGAGTTCCAACTAGACGGTAGACTAGTAGTGGAGAGAGTTCCAACTAGACAGTAGACTAGTAGTGGAGAGAGTTCCAACTAGACAGTAGACTAGTAGTGGAGAGAGTTCCAACTAGACAGTAGACTAGTAGTGGAGAGAGTTCAACTAGACAGTAGACTAGTAGTGGAGAGAGTTCCAACTAGACAGTAGACTAGGTAGACTAGTAGTGGAGAGAGTTCCAACTAGACGGTAGACTAGTAGTGGAGAGAGTTCCAACAGGGTAGACTAGTAGTGGAGAGAGTTCCAACTAGACAGTAGACTAGTAGTGGAGAGAGTTCCAACTAGACAGTAGACTAGTAGTGGAGAGAGTTCCAACTAGACAGTAGACTAGTAGTGGAGAGAGTTCCAACTAGACAGTAGACTAGTAGTGGAGAGAGTTCCAACTAGACGGTAGACTAGTAGTGGAGAGAGTTCCAACTAGACAGTAGACTAGTAGTGGAGAGAGTTCCAACTAGACAGTAGACTAGTAGTGGAGAGAGTTCCAACTAGACAGTAGACTAGTAGTGGAGAGAGTTCCAACTAGACAGTAGACTAGTAGTGGAGAGAGTTCCAACTAGACAGTAGACTAGTAGTGGAGAGAGTTCCAACTAGACAGTAGACTAGTAGTGGAGAGAGTTCCAACTAGACAGTAGACTAGTAGTGGAGAGAGTTCCAACTAGACAGTAGACTAGTAGTGGAGAGAGTTCCAACTAGACAGTAGACTAGTAGTGGAGAGAGTTCCAACTAGACAGTAGACTAGTAGTGGAGAGAGTTCCAACTAGACAGTAGACTAGTAGTGGAGAGAGTTCCAACTAGACAGTAGACTAGTAGTGGAGAGAGTTCCAACTAGACAGTAGACTAGTAGTGGAGAGAGTTCCAACTAGACAGTAGACTAGTAGTGGAGAGAGTTCCAACTAGACAGTACAGTAGACTAGTAGTGGAGAGAGTTCCAACTAGACGGTAGATTAGTAGTGGAGAGAGTTCCAACTAGACGGTAGACTAGTAGTGGAGAGAGTTCCAACTAGACAGTAGACTAGTAGTGGAGAGAGTTCCAACTAGACAGTAGACTAGTAGTGGAGAGAGTTCCAACTAGACAGTAGACTAGTAGTGGAGAGAGTTCCAACTAGACAGTAGACTAGTAGTGGAGAGAGTTCCAACTAGACAGTAGACTAGTAGTGGAGAGAGTTCCAAGTAGACTAGTAGTGGAGAGAGTTCCAACTAGACAGTAGACTAGTAGTGGAGAGAGTTCCAACTAGACAGTAGACTAGTAGTGGAGAGAGTTCCAACTAGACAGTAGACTAGTAGTGGAGAGAGTTCCAACTAGACAGTAGACTAGTAGTGGAGAGAGTTCCAACTAGACAGTAGACTAGTAGTGGAGAGAGTTCCAACTAGACAGTAGACTAGTAGTGGAGAGAGTTCCAACTAGACAGTAGACTAGTAGTGGAGAGAGTTCCAACTAGACAGTAGACTAGTAGTGGAGAGAGTTCCAACTAGACAGTAGACTAGTAGTGGAGAGAGTTCCAACTAGACAGTAGACTAGTAGTGGAGAGAGTTCCAACTAGACAGTAGACTAGTAGTGGAGAGAGTTCCAACTAGACAGTAGACTAGTAGTGGAGAGAGTTCCAACTAGACATTAGACTAGTAGTGGAGAGAGTTCCAACTAGACAGTAGACTAGTAGTGGAGAGAGTTCCAACTAGACAGTAGACACTGACGATAGACTAGCAGTGCGGAATGTTTCAGAGTGCTGTGGTGTGTGGTTGTCAACAGCTCAGTTAGACGTGAAGTGAGTCAGAGAGCTCAACTTGACTGTCAGTGTGATGTCAGTGGACTGTCACTCAGTTTCCAACTAGACAGTATGACTGATAGTGGAGAGAGTTCCAACAGACTGGATGTAGAATTAACAACTCCCTTAGTGTTTTCCAACTGACAGTTTAGGACACTAGTGGAGAGAGTTCCAGTCTGCCTGGTGTTTCTGTGTGTTCTGCGGAGCCTTCCTCATTCTAGACATAGACTGTCTAAGTTCTAGTAGTGGAGAGAGTTCCAACTAGACAGTAGACTAGTAGTGGAGAAGGGAGGTCCAAGGTAGAAAAAGATTAGCAAGTGGAAAGGTTCCATACTAGACAGTAGACTAGCTCAACCTGGTAGTAGAGTTCCAGCTCAGGACTGTAGACTAGTAGTGGAAAGAGTTCCAACAGACAGTAGACTGGATAGGACAGAGTTCAACTGGACGTAGACTAGTAGTGGAGAGAGTTCCAACTGTTAGACTATGGAGTGGAAATGGAGTTCCAACCGGACAGTAGACTGTCTGGATCCATTTCCAACTAGACAGTAGACACTGTCGGATAGACAGGCAGTGCTGGAATGTTTCAGAGTGCTGTGGTGTGTGGTTGTCAGAGGCTCAGTTCCATTATGAAGTGGATCAGAGAGCTTTCAATTTGACCTGCTGTCAGTGTGATGTCAGTGGACTGTCAGTGTTTACTGGTCAGATCTATGAACCTGATGGTGGAGCGATGCCAATCAGCTGGATGTAGTGAATTAACAACTCCCTTAGTGTTTTCTTTCTGCATGTTTAGGACACTAGTGGAGGATCCAGTCTGCCTGGTGTTTCTGTGTGTTCGGATCCAGGCGGGCCTGATCCATTCATTCTAACCTAACCCTCCTGACAACATGCTAACCCTCCTCTGTGTGTTGCAGTCTGGAGAAGGGTCAGGGTCGAAGGTGAAACTGAACAAGTGGAAAAGGATCAATGACAACAGCTAACTCAGCCCAACCTGATGTGACTCTACTGAAGTATGGAGCTCAGGACTGATAGATATGGAGGGAAATGGGGATCAACATTAACACTACAGTATCCTGTCTGGATCCAGGACAGGCTCAACCTAGAGATGTGACTCGTGACACGTAACTCAGCTCAGGACTGATAGAATATGGAGGGAAATGGGGATCAGCCTAGGGTGGATCCTGTCTGGACCATTATCCAGCCGAACCATTATCCTGTCGGATCCAGGACAGGCTCAGCCTGGATCCATTATCCTGTCTGGATCCATTATCCTGTCGGATCCAGCAACCGGCTGTCTGGATCCATTATCCTGTCTGGATCCATTATCCTTCCCGAACCATTATCCTGTCTGGATCCATTATCCTGTCGGATCCAGCAACATGCTAACTGTCTGGATCCATTGATCCTGTCTGGATCCATTATCCTAGAGATTGACCCATTATCCTGTCTGGATCCTAGAGATTGATCCTGTCGGATCCATGCTAACTCAGCCTGGATCCATTATCTTGACGATCCAGCAACTCAGTGTCTGGATCCATTATCCTACGGATCCAGCAACCGGCTGTCTGGATCCATTATCCTTTCGGATCCAGGACAGGCTCAGTCTGGATCCATTATCCTAACCCTAACCCTACTGACAACATGCTAACTCTGCCCTCTATAGATGTGACACTACTGACAACGTGCCAACTCAGCCCTATATAGATGTGACCCTACTGACAACATGCTAACTCAGCCCCCTAGAGATGTGACTCTACTGACAACATGCTAACTCAGCCCCCTAGAGATGTGACTCTACTGACAACATGCTAACTCAGCCCCCTATAGATGTGACCCTACTGACAACATGCTAACTCAGCCCCCTAGAGATGTGACTCTACTGACAACATGCTAACTCAGCCCCCTAGAGATGTGACTCTACTGACAACATGCTAACTCAGCCCCCTAGAGATGTGACTCTATTGACAACATGCTAACTCAGCCCCCTAGAGATGTGACTCTACTGACAACATGCTAACTCAGCCCCCTAGAGATGTGACCCTACTGACAACATGCTAACTCAGCCCCCTAGAGATGTGACTCTACTGACAACATGCTAACTCAGCCCCCTATAGATGTGACCCTACTGACAACATGCTAACTCAGCCCCCTAGAGATGTGACTCTACTGACAACATGCTAACTCAGCCCCCTAGAGATGTGACTCTACTGACAACATGCTAACTCAGCCCCCTATAGATGTGACCCTACTGACAACATGCTAACTCAGCCCCTAGAGATGTGACTCTACTGACAACATGCTAACTCAGCCCCTAGAGATGTGACTCTACTGACAACATGCTAACTCAGCCCCCTAGAGATGTGACTCTATTGACAACATGCTAACTCAGCCCCCTAGAGATGTGACTCTACTGACAACATGCTAACTCAGCCCCCTAGAGATGTGACTCTACTGACAACATGCCAACTCAGCCCCCTAGAGATGTGACCCTACTGACAACATGCTAACTCAGCCTCCTAGAGATGTGACCCTACTGACAACATGCTAACTCAGCCCTATAGAGATGTGACCCTACTGACAACATGCTAACTCAGCCCCCTAGAGATGTGACCCTACTGACAACATGCTAACTCAGCCTCCTAGAGATGTGACCCTACTGACAACATGCTAACTCAGCCCCCTAGAGATGTGACCCTACTGACAACATGCTAACTCAGCCCTATATAGATGTGACCCTACTGACAACATGCTAACTCTGCCCTATATAGATGTGACCCTACTGACAACATGCTAACTCAGCCTCCTAGAGATGTGACCCTACTGACAACATGCTAACTCAGCCTCCTAGAGATGTGACCCTACTGACAACATGCTAACTCAGCCCTCTAGAGATGTGACCCTACTGACAACATGCTAACTCAGCCCTCTAGAGATGTGACTCTACTGACAACATGCTAACTCAGCCCTCTAGAGATGTGACCCTACTGACAACATGCTAACTCAGCCCTCTAGAGATGTGACTCTACTGACAACATGCTAACTCAGCCCCCTATAGATGTGACCCTACTGACAACATGCTAACTCAGCCCCCTAGAGATGTGACCCTACTGACAACATGCTAACTCAGCCCTCTAGAGATGTGACCCTACTGACAACATGCTAACTCAGCCCCCTAGAGATGTGACTCTATTGACAACATGCTAACTCAGCCCTATAGAGATGTGACTCTACTGACAACATGCTAACTCAGCCCTATAGAGATGTGACCCTACTGACAACATGCTAACTCTGCCCTATATAGATGTGACCCTATTGACAACATGCTAACTCTGCCCTATATAGATGTGACCCTACTGACAACATGCTAACTCAGCCCTATATAGATGTGACCCTATTGACAACATGCTAACTCTGCCCTATATAGATGTGACCCTACTGACAACATGCTAACTCAGCCCCCTAGAGATGTGACTCTACTGACAACGTGCTAACTCAGCCTCCTAGAGATGTGACTCTACTGACAACATGCTAACTCAGCCTCCTATAGATGTGACTCTACTGACAACATGCTAACTCAGCCCCCTAGAGATGTGACTCTACTGACAACATGCTAACTCAGCCCTATATAGGTGTGACCCTACTGACAACATGCTAACTCAGCCCTCTAGAGATGTGACCCTACTGACAACGTGCTAACTCTGCCCTCTAGAGATGTGACCCTACTGACAACATGCTAACTCAGCCCCCTAGAGATGTGACCCTA
The DNA here is from genome assembly GCF_021184085.1 of Oncorhynchus gorbuscha. Classification (NCBI taxonomy): domain Eukaryota; kingdom Metazoa; phylum Chordata; class Actinopteri; order Salmoniformes; family Salmonidae; genus Oncorhynchus; species Oncorhynchus gorbuscha. The sequence continues at coordinate 85,640 of NW_025746465.1, forward strand.
CTGACAACATGCTAACTCAGCCCTCTAGAGATGTGACCCTACTGACAACATGCTAACTCAGCCCTCTATAGATGTGACCCTACTGACAACATGCTAACTCAGCCCCCTAGAGATGTGACCCTACTGACAACATGCTAACTCAGCCCTCTAGAGATGTGACTCTACTGACAACATGCTAACTCTGCCCCCTAGAGATGTGACCCTACTGACAACATGCTAACTCAGCCCTCTAGAGATGTGACTCTACTGACAACATGCTAACTCTGCCCTCTAGAGATGTGACCCTACTGACAACATGCTAACTCAGCCTCCTAGAGATGTGACTCTACTGACAACATGCTAACTCAGCCCCCTAGAGATGTGACCCTACTGACAACATGCTAACTCAGCCTCCTAGAGATGTGACCCTACTGACAACATGCTAACTCAGCCCCCTAGAGATGTGACCCTACTGACAACATGCTAACTCAGCCCTCTAGAGATGTGACCCTACTGACAACATGCTAACTCAGCCCTCTATAGATGTGACCCTACTGACAACATGCTAACTCAGCCCCCTAGAGATGTGACCCTACTGACAACATGCTAACTCAGCCCTCTAGAGATGTGACTCTACTGACAACATGCTAACTCAGCCCTCTAGAGATGTGACCCTACTGACAACATGCTAACTCAGCCCCTAGAGATGTGACTCTACTGACAACATGCTAACTCAGCCCTCTAGAGATGTGACCCTACTGACAACATGCTAACTCAGCCCTCCTAGAGATGTGACCCTACTGACAACATGCTAACTCAGCCCCCTAGAGATGTGACCCTACTGACAACATGCTAACTCAGCCCTCTAGAGATGTGACCCTACTGACAACATGCTAACTCAGCCCTCTATAGATGTGACCCTACTGACAACATGCTAACTCAGCCCTATATAGATGTGACTCTACTGACAACATGCTAACTCAGCCCCCTAGAGATGTGACTCTACTGACAACATGCTAACTCAGCCCTCTAGAGATGTGACTCTACTGACAACATGCTAACCCAAACTTTCTGAGGGCCTTGCAGTCTTGTTAGTTTAGCTGGTTGGTGCAGTTGGTTAATCAAGAGAGACAAACTATTCACAACATACACAGTGGTGAGAGAATTAAACTCATGTTGATCTAAATCACCTATCATATGTTTTTTGTTTTGCAGGTTTGTTGATGTTTCATGACTTCCTGGAAGGGAGATGACTGGAACTTGAAGCAGGAGAACAGCCAATCAGAATGTGTGTCTGCAGCTTTCACGTTAACGCATGGTTTTACAGCAAGACCACTTTTTTTGATTTCGCATGAGCATGAAAAACTTACTTTTCTGTCCACAACCTGGGCTCCAGTCATGACCTGTTGTTACCACGGTGACAGGAGAACAGGTGTGGTCTGCTCCATCATGGCGTCAGGACAACAGTAGCCACGCCTCCAAGCATCTCTCGGACCAATGAGGTACAACAGGACGTTTGATTGACAGATTAGAGGAACACTTGGAGTCACCTTCTACAAGCCTTATATATTCTGTCCTGTAGCCACACCACTGGGGTGGGTGTATAATGTGGTTGTGTTTTTTAATAACAACGGGTGGATTGGTTGTATATAAATGACACTGTAAAAACTTCTGAAGTTAGTCACTGATCGTTTGTTTTCTGCACTGGTAGGACAGCTTCGCAAAGCATTGGAATGAAATGCCTATATTGATTCCACCTTTATGAAAATGCTTGGGTGTTACTGCACATGTCTAATTATCAGCAGGAAATATTTGTCAAATCGAAATGGTAGCTTGATTTTAACTCCACTGCAACTCTCAAACATCACTTCTGTGAACATATTTCCTCAGAGTACTAATATTTTGATGCATGAGATTCACCTGGTTTGACTTACTTTTCCTCATTTGCGAACATTGTATTATGAAATAAGGTGTTACTTCTATCAGTGTCTGTCTCCTCTGCTCTGGCACTGACTGTTTTAAAGAGACATGAACACACAGCCACCTGGGGGACAGCAGGACAGAGAGGGAGACTTCATTCTAATGCTTTATGAGGGCCCACTGTGTAACATGGAATATGCCTCTACTATTAAAGACGTGGAGATATGAGAGCTCCCACTATATCATGTAGACTGTCACATTGAAAAGGGTTAGAGAGTGTTTACCCCAATATATAATGTAGACTGTCACATTGAAAAGGGTTAGAGAGCGTTTACCCCAATATATAATGTAGACTGACACATTGGAAAGAGTTAGAGAGTGTTTACCCCAATATATAATGTAGACTGACACATTGGAAAGAGAGAGTGTTTACCCCAATATATAATGTAGACTGTCACATTGAAAAGGGTTAGAGAGCAGTTACCCCAATATATAATGTAGACTGACACATTGGAAAGAGTTAGAGAGTGTTTACCCCAATATATAATGTAGACTGTCACATTGGAAAGGGTTAACAGTTCTCATGCGTATTGGCTCCAAACCAATCATTGGTCATTATTTTAGCAGTGTAATGTTATGTTCTAAGCCTGCTGTAGTTTAAAGGGGCATTAGTTCTTTGGGGTGCCATATTTCCTCCCGTTGATTCTCTTCATATGAGACCACCTAAAGCATTGATCTGGTAACAACCAGCATGGATGTTCCCATTGTTTAAGCAGAAATAAATGGTGTTTAAACTGAAACAGTCTGAGGTTGTTTTCATCCATCTCTACAGTATGTTCCAAATACTTTGGGGGATTTTATTTAACAATTGAACAATTATTTAACAATATAATAACATACACATACATAATGTTTGAATAGTGTTCAGTTATGAGGTTGACTTACACTGAGAATACAAAACATTAGGAACACATGCTCTTTCAATGACAGAAGGATCAGGTGAATCCAGGAGAAAGCAATGATCGCTTATTGATGTCACTTGTTAAATCCATTTCAATCAGTGTAGATGAAGGGGAGGAGACATGTAGATGAAGGGGAGGAGACATGTAGATGAAGGGGAGGAGACGGGTAGATGAAGGGGAGGAGACATGTAGATGAAGGGGAGGAGACGGGTTAAAGAAGGATTTTAAGCCTTGAGTCAATTTTTGTATTTGTATTTATTATGGATCCCCATTAGTTGGGGTTTATTATGGATCCCCATTAGTTCCTGCCAAGGCAGCAGCTACTCTTCCTGGGGTTTATTATGGATCCCCATTAGTTCCTGCCGAGGCAGCAGCTACTCTTCCTGGGGTTTATTATGGATCCCCATTAGTTCCTGCCAAGGCAGCAGCTACTCTTCCTGGGGTTTATTATGGATCCCCATTAGTTCCTGCCAAGGCAGCAGCTACTCTTCCTGGGGTTTATTATGGATCCCCATTAGTTCCTGCCAAGGCAGCAGCTACTCTTCCTGGGGTTTATTATGGATCCCCATTAGTTCCTGCCAAGGCAGCAGCTACTCTTCCTGGGGTTTATTATGGATCCCCATTAGTTCCTGCCAAGGCAGCAGCTACTCTTCCTGGGGTTTATTATGGATCCCCATTAGTTCCTGCCAAGGCAGCAGCTACTCTTCCTGGGGTTTATTATGGATCCCCATTAGTTCCTGCCAAGGCAGCAGCTACTCTTCCTGGGGTTTATTATGGATCCCCATTAGTTCCTGCCAAGGCAGCAGCTACTCTTCCTGGGGTTTATTATGGATCCCCATTAGTTCCTGCCAAGGCAGCAGCTACTCTTCCTGGGGTCTAGCATTATTAAGGCAGTTATATACAATAAAAAATATTAAATGACATTACATTTCATAACACTTTTCACAACACATTGTGTTCCCTCATGACACTACTCTACTATCACATATATACAATACAACATCCATGTGTACATGTGTGTAGAGACAGATTGTGTATGTGTGTGTAGAGACATGGATTGTGTATGTGGATTGTGTGTGTGTAGAGACATGTATTGTGTATGTGTGTGTAGTGTACGTGTGTAGAGACATGGATTGTGTGTGTGTGTGTAGAGACATGGATTGTGTATGTGTGTGTAGAGACATGGATTGTGTGTGTGTGTGTAGAGACATGGATTGTGTATGTGTGTGTAGAGACATGGATTGTGTGTGTGTGTGTAGAGACATGGATTGTGTATGTGTGTGTAGAGACATGGATTGTGTATGTGTGTGTAGAGACATGGATTGTGTGTGTGTGTAGAGACATGGATTGTGTATGTGTGTGTAGAGACATGGATTGTGTATGTGTGTGTAGAGACATGGATTGTGTATGTGTGTGTAGAGACATGGATTGTGTATGTGTGTGTAGAGACATGGATTGTGTATGTGTGTGTAGAGACATGGATTGTTTATGTGTGTGTAGAGACATGGATTGTGTATGTGTGTGTAGAGACATGGATTGTGTATGTGTGTGTAGAGACATGGATTGTGTATGTGTGTGTAGAGACATGGATTGTGTATGTGTGTGTAGAGACATGGATTGTGTATGTGTGCCGTTCAGAGGGTGACGTTTTAAGTGCCTTTGAGCAGGTATGGTAGCAGGTGCCAGACACACTGGTTTGTGTCAATAACTGGGTTTTCACGCTCAGACAGTTTCCTGCGTGTAACATGCATGAACGGTCCACCAGCCAAAGGACATCCAGCCAACTTGACAGAACTATGTGAACATGGGCCTAAGAGTCAACATGGGCCAGCATCGCTGTGGAAGTCTTTTGACACCTGGAGTCCATCCCCCGACGAACTGAGGCTGTTCTGAGGGCAAAAGGGAGTGCAACTCAATATCAGGAAGGTGTTCCTAATGTTTTGTCCACTCAGTGTAGATGTAGCGTAGTTATTTCTGGACCGTTCAGTTGAGCAGCGCCTTCCACAGGTGGCGACGGGGGGTCACTGTCTACACATACATCATCACAACAAACCACTACAAACATTAACCACTCCGCTCTGTTGACGTTGCAGGAAGGAAGATGGCGGACAGTTCCAGTGAGAGCCATACTGACGGGGCTGCTAGCAGTTCATCTCCTCGTCTAACGTGTCCCAACCAGGTGTAGTCATTTCTCCGCTCAGAAGAACCGACTCGCTACAGAAAGAGGCCAGAGTGTTGAACATCGAGATAGAAACATTCAGATAGAAATATACAACAGGAGGAGAACAACGAACTTCTCGTCTGTAGGTAGGCAGTCGCCTCTCTGTGCTACTGGTGGCTCTTAAAAAATCTGATGGCCTTGAGATAGAAGCTGTTTATTAATGTGTCCCAGCTTTGATGCACCTGTACTGATCTCGCCTGCTGGCTGGATGGAAGCGGGGTGAACAGGCAGTGGCTCGGGTGGCTGAGGTCCTTGATGTTCTTTTTGGTCTTCCTGTGACATCGGGTGTTGTAGATGTCCTGGAGAGCAGGTAGTTTTCCCCCCGGTGATGCGTTGTGCCGACTGCACCACCCTCTGGAGAGCCTTGCGGTTGTGGGCGGTGCAGTTGCCTTACCAGGCGGTGATACAGCCCGTCAGGATGCTCTCAATTGTGCACCTGTAAAAGGTAGTGAGGGTTTTCGGTGACAAGCCACATTTTTTCAGCCTCCTCAGGTTGAAGAGGTTGCTGTCGCGCCTTCTTCACCACACTGTCTGTGTGGGTGGACCATTTCAGTTTGTCTGTGATATGTACACAGAGGAACTTAAAACCTTCGACCTTCTCTACTGCTGTCCCGTCGATGTGGATAGGGGGGGTGCTCCCTTTGCTGTCTCCTGTTTCCGAATCATCTCTTTTGTTTTGCTGACATTGAATGAGAGGTTATGTTCCTGACACCACACTCCGAGGGCTGTAGACCGTCTTGTGGTTGTTGGTAAATCAAGCCTACCACTGTAGAGTCGTCTGCAAACTTGGTGATTGAGTTGGAGGCGTTCATGGCCACGCAGTAGTGGGTGAACAGGGAGTTCAGGAGAGGGCTGAGAATGAACCCTTGTGGTGCCCCAGTGTTGAAGATCAGCGGAGTGGAGATGTTGTTTCCTACCTTCACCACCTGAGGGCGGCCCGTCAGGAAGTCCAGGACCTATTTGCACAGGACGGGGTCGAGACCCAGGGTCTCAAGCTTAATGATGAGTTTGGAGGGTACTATGGCGTTGTAAAAGTCACTGAAGCTGGAGTCTCATATCTCCCTCTCTTTAACTTTAAGCATCAGCTGTCAGAGCAGCTTACCGATCACTGTACCTGTACACAGCCCATCTGTAAACAGCCCACCCAACTACCTCATCCCCATATTGTTATTTTCCTCTTGCACCCCAGTATCTCTATTTGGACATCATCATCTGCACATCTATCTCTCCAGTGTTAATGCTAAATTATAATTATTTCACCTCTATGGCCTATTTATTGCCTTACCTCACTACTCTTCTACATTTGCACACACGGTACATAGATTTTTCTATTGTGTTATTGACTGTACGTTTGTTTATGTGTAACTCTGTGTTGTTTTTGTCTCACTACTTTGCTTTTTCTTCGCCAGGTCGCAGTTGTAAATGAGAACTTGTTCTCAACTGGCCTACCTGGTTAAATATATATTTTTTTTAATTAAAATGCTGAGCTGTAGTCAATGAACAACATTCTTACATAGGCATTCCTCTTGTCCAGATGGGATAGGGCAGAGTGAAGGCGATTGCATCGTCTGTGGAGCTATTGGGGCTGTAAGAAAATTGGAGTGGGTCTAGAGTAACAGGTGATATGATCCTTGACTAGTCTCTCAAAGCACTTTGTGATGACAGAAGTGAGTGCTACGGACCATAGTCATTTAGTTCAGTTACCTTAGCTTTCTTGGGAACCACATTTTATTTTACTAGGCAAGTCAGTTAAGAACAAATTCTTATTTTCAATGACAGCCTAGGAACAGTCGATTAACTGCCTTGTTCAGGGGCAGAACAGCCAGCAACCAAAAGGGTTCTACCTGGAACCAAAAGAGTTCTACCTGCAACCAAAAGAGTTCTACCTGCAACCAAAAGAGTTCTACCTGCAACCAAAAGAGTTCTACATGGAACCAAAAGAGTTCTGCCTGCAACCAAAAGGGTTCTACCTGGAACCAAAAGAGTTATGGGTTCTACCTGCAACCAAAAGAGTTCTACATGGAACCAAAAGAGTTCTGCCTGCAACCAAAAGGGTTCTACCTGGAACCAAAAGAGTTCTACATGCAACCAAAAGAGTTATGGGTTCTACCTGCAACCAAAAGGGCAACCTTCCGGTTACTAGTCACACGCTCTAACCACTAGGCTACCCTGCCTCTGATATGACCAGTTTGAATGTTAGCTTTACCACACGCTCTAACCACTAGGCTACCCTGCCTCTGATACACAACCAGTTTGAATGTTAGCTTTACAACACGCTCTAACCACTAGGCTACCCTGCCTCTGATACACAACCAGTTTGAATGTTAGCTTTACCACACGCTCTAACCACTAGGCTAACCACTAGCTTTACCACACGCTCTAACCACTAGGCTACCCTGCCTCTGATACACGACCAGTTTGAATGTTAGCTTTACCACACGCTCTAACCACTAGGCTAACCACTAGCTTTACCACACGCTCTAACCACTAGACTACCCTGCCTCTGATACACAACCAGTTTGAATGTTAGCTTTACCACACGCTCTAACCACTAGGCTAACCACTAGCTTTACCACACGCTCTAACCACTAGACTACCCTGCCTCTGATACACAACCAGTTTGAATGTTAGCTTTACCACACGCTCTAACCACTAGGCTAACCACTAGCTTTACCACACGCTCTAACCACTAGCTTTACCACACGCTCACTTAGCTTTTACTGACGTAACAGTTATTTTGTTTCGAGTGTTTCTAATCCTTTGGCTATGATCAAAGTCTGGTTCACTTTTTTTTGTTATACAGTAAAAATAAAATGTTCTTTGTTTTGTGATGTTTATGATGTTGAACACAGGATAATGTGGTTTCTGTTAATGATTGCAATACATATAACACAAAACCCATCAGACAACAATTTTTTTTTTTTTTTTTTTTTTCACCTTTATTTAACCAGGTAGGCAAGTTGAGAACAAGTTCTCATTTACAATTGCGACCTGGCCAAGATAAAGCAAAGCAGTTCGACAGATACAACGACACAGAGTTACACATGGAGTAAAACAAACATACAGTCAATAATACAGTATAAACAAGTCTATATACGATGTGAGCAAATGAGGTGAGAAGGGAGGTAAAGACAAAAAAGGCCATGGTGGCAAAGTAAATACAATATAGCAAGTAAAACACTGGAATGGTAGTTTTGCAATGGAAGAATGTGCAAAGTAGAAATAAAAATAATGGGGTGCAAAGGAGCAAAATAAATAAATTATTTAAATACAGTTGGGAAAGAGGTAGTTGTTTGGGCTAAATTATAGGTGGGCTATGTACAGGTGCAGTAATCTTTGAGCTGCTCTGACAGTTGGTGCTTAAAGCTAGTGAGGGAGATAAGTGTTTCCAGTTGAGATTTTTGTAGTTTGTTCCAGTCATTGGCAGCAGAGAACTGGAAGGAGAGGCGGCCAAAGAAAGAATTGGTTTTGGGGGTGACTAGAGAGATATACCTGCTAAAGCGTGTGCTACAGGTGGGAGATGCTATGGTGACCAGCGAGCTGAGATAAGGGGGGACTTTACCTAGCAGGGTCTTGTAGATGACATGGAGCCAGTGGGTTTGGCGACGAGTATGAAGCGAGGGCCAGCCAACGAGAGCGTACAGGTCGCAATGGTGGGTAGTATATGGGGCTTTGGTGACAAAACGGATTGCACTGTGATAGACTGCATCCAATTTGTTGAGTAGGGTATTGGAGGCTATTTTGTAAATGACATCGCCAAAGTCGAGGATTGGTAGGATGGTCAGTTTTACAAGGGTATGTTTGGCAGCATGAGTGAAGGATGCTTTGTTGCAAAATAGGAAGCCAATTCTAGATTTAACTTTGGATTGGAGATGTTTGATATGGGTCTGGAAGGAGAGTTTACAGTCTAACCAGACACCTAAGTATTTGTAGTTGTCCACGTATTCTAAGTCAGAGCCGTCCAGAGGATGTGAAGACATCAGACTGACATCAGTGTAATGCTGCAACCTGCTTCAGGCTGGGATTCAATCCCATTGAGGGTTATGGGTATTGTTCTTTCATTCGTGGAGATCCCATTCACTGTAAACGTTGGATATGTCACAGCTCCGTAGGAACTTTAAAAACCGCAATACCTATAACCCACGATGGGAATGAAGCACTACCGTAGAATCATCCAGAAATCACATTCCATTACAAGATAACATTAGAATCATCAAGTAATCACATTCCATTACAAGACCATGTTACGTAATACTAATCCATTATGCCTTGTTGAAGCTGTTACCACGGCTTGTTTCTAGCAGCTTGGTCAATGTGTTGTTACCTTTGGCATATCATTACATTGCACCTGTATAATATGACTGTTAGACTGTTAACATGTATAATATGACTGTTAGAATCACCACAGCCAATAGGGTTAGAGAGTCACCACAGCCAGTAGGGTTAGAGAGTCACCACAGCCAGTAGGGTTGGAGAATCACCACAACCAACAGGGTTAGAGAATCACCACAGCCAATAGGGTTAGAGAATCACCACAGCCAGTAGGGTTAGAGAATCACCACAGCCAATAGGGTTAGAGAATCACCACAGCCAATAGGATTAGAGAATCACCACAGCCAATAGGATTAGAGAATCACCACAGCCAATAGGGTTAGAGAAGTATTATTATCCGTAGAACTGCAGGGACCTCGTAGTAACGCCCCTTCCTCCCCCACAGTTTGCTGGTTATCGTCCCACGCTGATGTTGCAGGTCTTGCAACTGGGGTCCTTCTTAGCATTGATGGTGGACATGCTACTGAGCTGGTGTCCTTGGATCTCCTCCACGCTGCCTAGGGCCAGGTCCACAGGCTCGGTGTAAATCACCTCCAGAATCACATCCTGGGCGTGGTGGAACACCAGCCCCCCCTCCTCCTCCTGGGTGCATGTCAGGAAGCAGTTGTCGAAGATGTCCAGCGCCGGGAGGCGGCCCTTACAGAATCGGTCCCCTGGGGAGCCCTCTGGGGCCAGCACCAGGATCACGTAGTGGTAGGCTGTGTACATGCAGTAGAAGTCCCCGAAGTACAGGTTGGTCTTGGGGTTGAACAGGACCTGGGCCTGGATCTGGAAGCGGTAGCATCCGTAGGGGGAGTCCTGGGGGGGCTTGCCTGTGTTGAACTCCGTGTTGCAGCTGAAGTAGATGCCTTCCAGCTTGCCACTGATGGGAGAGCCGTGGCTGCCACTGTTGTCCTTTACAGTCGGGAGCATCCGGTTGTCCTGTGTCTCTCTGGAACCACAAGAGGGGCTTATCACCACACCAGACCACGGTAATCAACCAGCATGCAAACACTATCAAACACAGAGACAGACAATCAGAAAGGGAACAGAACTCTGAGTCTACAACAGAACAGAACTCTGCTCTCCCAAGAAACAAAAAGATCTTCTGTTGAATCTGACCATTACTCTTAATGGTTGTACAGTCGTCTCAAATAAAACTGTGAAGGACCAACTTTTTTCCATCTACGTAACATTGCAAAAATCAGAAACTTTCTGTCCAAAAATGATGTAGAAAAATGTATCCATGCTTTTGTTAAATAAATAAACTTCAGTTAGTGCTAAATACGGCTGCTAGAATCCTGACTAGAACAAAAAAATGGATCATATTACTCCAGTGCTAGCCTCTCTACACTGGCTTCCTGTCAAGGCAAGGGCTGATTTCTAGGTTTTACTGCTAACCTACAAAGCATTACATGGGCTTGCTCCTACCTACCTCTCTGATTTGGTCCTGCCGTACATACCTATACGTATGCTACGGTCACAAGATGCAGGCCTCCTAATTGTCCCTAGAATTTCTAAGCAAACAGCTGGAGGTAAGGCTTTCTCCTATAGAGCTCCATTTTTATGGAATGGTCTGCCTACCCATGTGAGAGACGCAAACTCGGTCGCAACCTTTAAGTCTTTACTGGAGACTCATCTCTTCAGTGGGTCATATGATTGAGTGTAGTCTGGCCCAGGAGTGTGGTCATTTGCTGGTCATTTATGAACATTTGAACATCTTGGCCATGTTCTGTTATAATCTCCACCCGGCACAGCCAGAAGAGGACTGGCCACCCCACATATGCTCTCTCTAATTCTTTCTTTCTCTCTCTCGGAGGACCTGAGCCCTAGGACCGTGCCCCAGGACTACCTGACATGATGACTCCTTGCTGTCCCCAGTCCACCTGACTGTGCTGCTGCTCCAGTTTCAACTGTTCTGCCTTATTATTATTCGACCATGCTGGTCATTTATGAACATTTGAACATCTTGGCCATGTTCTGTTATAATCTCCACCCGGCACAGCCAGAAGAGGACTGGCCACCCCACATAGCCTGGTTCCTCTCTAGGTTTCTTCCTAGGTTTTGGCCTTTCTAGGGAGTTTTTCCAAGCCACCGTGCTTCTACACCTGCATTGCTTGCTGTTTGGGGTTTTAGGCTGGGTTTCTGTACAGCACTTTGAGATATCAAAATAAATTTGATATTTTTTTATTACCAATACAATACGATTACCAATACAATAATATTACTAATACTATTATCAATACAATACTACTACTAATATTTGTATCAATATAATGCTATTACCAATACAATAATATTACCTATACTATTACCAATACAATACCAATACCAATACTACTACCAATACAATACTACTACCAATACAATACTACTACCAATACAATACTACTACCAATACAATACTACTACCAATACAATACTATTATCAACACAATACTATTATCAATACAATACTACTACCAACACAATACTACTATCAATACAATACTACTACCAACACAATACTACTATCAATACAATACTACTACCAACACAATACTATTACCAATACAATGCTATTATCAATACAATACTATTATCAATACTATTACCAATACAATACTATTATCAATACAGTACTGTTATCAATACAATACTAATATTATCAATACTATTATCAATACAATACTACTACTAATATTTGTATCAATATAATACTATTACCAATACAATACTAGTACCAATACAATACTAGTACCAATACAATACTAGTACCAATACAATACTAGTACCAATACTATTACCAATACTATTACAGATACAATACTATTATCAATACTATTATCAATACAATACTATTACCAATACAATACTGTTACCAATACTATTATGAATAAAATAGTATTACCAATACTATTATGAATAAAATAGTATTACCAATACTATTACCAATACAATACTATTACCAATACAATACTATTACCAATACAATACTAGTACCAATACTATTACCAATACAATACTAGTACCAATACTATTACCAATACAATACTAGTACCAATACTATTACCAATACAATACTATTACCAATACTATTATCAATACAATACTATTACCAATACTGTTATGAATACAATACTATTACCAATACTGTTATCAATACAATACTATTACCAATACTGTTATCAATACAATACTATTACCAATACTGTTATGAATACAATACTATTACCAATACTAATATCAAAACAATACTATTAAGAATACAATACTATTACTAATACCATTACGAATACAGTACTAGTACTATTACTGATACGAATACTGTTATGAATGCAATACTATTAATGATACTATTATGAATACAATATTATTACCAATACTATTAAGAATACAATACTAGCACCAATACTAATACCAATACTGGTATGAATACAATACTATTACCAAAACGATTACCAATACTATTATGAATACAATACTAGTAACAAAACTATTAAGAATACAATACTATTACCAATACTATTAGAAATACAATACTATTACCCATACTATTAGAAATACAATACTATTACCAGTGCTATTACCAATACTTTTATGAATACAATACTATTAGAAATGCAAAACTATTACCAATACCATTAGAAATACAATACTATTGCCAATACTATTACCAATACTATTGCCAATACTATTAGAAATACAATTATACTATTACCAATACTATTATGAATAAAATAGTATTACCAATACTATTACCAATACTATTATGAATAAAATAGTATTACCAATACTATTGCCAATACTATTAGAAATACAATACTATTACCAATACTATTATGAATAAAATAGTATTACCAATACTATTACCAATACTATTATGAATAAAATAGTATTACCAATACTATTACCAATACTATTAGAAATACAATACTATTACCAATACTATTATGAATAAAATAGTATTACCAATACTATTACCAATACTATTATGAATAAAATACTATTACCAATATTATTAGAAATGCAATACTATTACCAAATACTATTATCAATACAATACTATTATCAAATACTATTACCAAATAGTATTATGAATACAATACTATTACCAATGCTATTATCACCACTATTACCAATACTAGTATCAATTCAATACTACCATCTACTCTCTCATTACCAATAGAAAGCTTAAGTTGAGATAACAGTTGAGAGAAAATGCTGTACCTCGTTTTATTGAAGTAGTCATTCTGCTGGTTCCGATAAAACACGGAGAATCTCAACATCCTACCAGCTATCCCCTCGGCCTTCTCCAGCAACTGTATCAGATGCACAGTAGAGTAGTCTGGGGAAAAAATACAAAAAATAATAGTTATTTGAATCAAATCAAAGTGTATTTGTCACTTACAGGCTCTAACCAATAGTGCAAAAGGGGTATTAGGTGAACAATAGATAGGTAAAGACATATAAACAACAGGAAAAGACAGTAGAGAGGCTAGATACAGTAGAGAGGTTATATACAGTAGAGAGGCTAGATACAGTAGAGAGGCTAGATACAGTAGAGAGGCTAGATACAGTAGAGAGGCTAGATACAGTAGAGAGGCTATATACAGTAGAGAGGCTAGATACAGTAGAGAGGCTAGATACAGTAGAGAGGCTATATACAGTAGAGAGGCTATATACAGTAGAGAGGCTATATACAGTAGAGAGGCTAAATACAGTAGAGAGGCTATATACAGTAGAGAGGCTATAAACAGTAGAGAGAATGTATATACAGTAGAGAGGCTATATACAGTAGAGAGGCTATATACAGTAGAGGCTATATACAATCAATCAATCAATCAATCAAATGTATTTATATAGCCCTTCGTACATCAGCTGATATCTCAAAGTGCTGTACAGAAACCCAGCCTAAAACCCCAAACAGCAAGCAATGCAGGTGTAGAAGCACGGTGGCTTGGAAAAACTCCCTAGAAAGGCCAAAACCTAGGAAGAAACCTAGAGAGGAACCAGGCTATGTGGGGTGGCCAGTCCTCTTCTGGCTGTGCCGGGTGGAGATTATAACAGAACATGGCCAAGATGTTCAAATGTTCATAAATGACCAGCATGGTCGAATAATAATAAGGCAGAACAGTTGAAACTGGAGCAGCAGCACAGTCAGGTGGACTGGGGACAGCAAGGAGTCATCGGGCACGGTCCTAGGGCTCAGGTCCTCCGAGAGAGAAAGAAAGAGAGAATTAGAGAGAGCATATGTGGGGTGGCCAGTCCTCTTCTGGCTGTGCCGGGTGGAGATTATAACAGAACATGGTCAAGATGTTCAAATGTTCATAAATGACAGGTATGGTCGAATAATAGTAAGGCAGAACAGTTGAAACTGGAGCAGCAGCATGGCCAGGTGGACTGGCGACAGCAAGGAGTCATCATGTCAGGTACAGTAGAGAGGCTATATACAGTAGAGAGGCTATATACAGTAGAGAGGCTATAAACAGTAGAGAGACTATAGACAGTAGAGAGGCTATAGACAGTAGAGAGGCTATATACAGTAGAGAGGCTATATACAGTAGAGAGGCTATAAAAGTAGCGAGGCTACATGCAGACACCGGTTAGTCAGGCTGATTGATTGAGGTGTACATGTACATGTAAAGAGGGATTGACGGGTGGTGGGTGGCAGGACACAATGCAGATAGCCCGGTTAGCCAATGTGCGGGATCACTGGTTGGTCGGCCCAATTGGGGTAGTATGTACATGAATGTATAGTTAAAGTGACTGTGCTTAAATGATAAACAGAGAGTAACAGCAGCGTAAAAGAGGGGTTGGGGGGGAACACAATGCAAATAGTCCGGGTAGCCATTTGGTTACCTGTTCAGGAGTCTTATGGCTTGAGGGTAAAAACTGTTGAATCCTTTTTGTCCAAGCGGTACCGCTTGCCATGAGGTAGTAGAGAGAACAGTCTATGACTGCGGTCTTTGACAATTTTTAGGTCTTCCTCTGACACCGCCTGGTGTAGAGGTCCTGGATGGCAGGCAGCTTAATCCCAGTGATGTACTGGGCCATACGCACTACCCTCTGAAGTGTCTCGTGGTCGGAGGCTGAGCAATTGCCGTAGTGATGCAACCAGTCATGCTCTCGTGCAGCTGAAGAACCTTTCTATTTTTTTTTCAATTGTATTTTTATTTTTTAGTAGTTACTATCTTGTCTCATCGCTACAACTCCCGTACGGGCTCGGGAGAGACAAAGGTCGAAGCCATGCGTCCCCGAAACACAACCCAAACAAGCGGCACTGCTTCTTAACACAGTGTGCATCCAACCCGGAAGCCAGCTGCACCAATGTGTCGGAGGAAACACCGTGCACTGCGCCCAGCTCGCCACAGGAGTCGCTGGTGCGCAATGAGACAAGGATATCCCTACTGGCCAAACCCTCCCTAACCTGGATGACTAGGCCAATTGTGCGTCGTCCCAAGGACCTCCTGGTCGTGGCCGGCTGCGACAGAGCCTGGGCGCGAACCCAAAGTCTCTGGAGGCACAGCTAGCACTGCAATGCAGTGCTCTCGACCACTGCGCCACCCAGGAGGCTCCAGCTGTAGAACCTTTTGAGGATCTCAGGATCCATGCCAAATCTTTTTAGTTTCCTGAGGGGGAATAGGCTTTGTCGTGCCCTCTTCAAGACTGTCT
This sequence comes from Oncorhynchus gorbuscha, assembly GCF_021184085.1. NCBI lineage: Eukaryota > Metazoa > Chordata > Actinopteri > Salmoniformes > Salmonidae > Oncorhynchus > Oncorhynchus gorbuscha. Next base: position 101,687 of record NW_025746465.1, read on the forward strand.
TGGAGTGTTTGGACCATTCTAGTTTGTTGGTGATTTGGACACCAAGGAACTTGAAGATCTCAACCTACAGCCCCATCGAAGAGAATGGGGGTGTACTCGGTCCTCCTTTTCTTGTAGTCTACAATCATCTCCTTAGTCTTGGTTAAGTTGAGGGTTGGTTGTTATTCTGGCACCACCCGGCCAAGTCTCTGACCTCCTCCCTATAGGCTTTCTCGTCGTTGTCGGTGATGAGGCTGTTGTGTTGTCTGCAAACTTAATGATGGTGTTGGAGTCGTGCCTGGCCATGCAGTCGTGAGGGAACAGAGAGTATAGAAGGGGACTGAGCACGCACCCCTGGGTAGCTCCAGTGTTGAGGATCAGCGTGGCAGATGTGTTGCTCACCACCTGGGGGCGGCCAGTCAGGAAGTCCAGGATCCAGTTGCAGAGGCAGGTGTTTAGTCCCAGGATCCTTAGCATAGTGATGAGTTTTGAGGGTACTATGGTGTTGAACGCTGAGCTGTAGTCAATGAATAACATTCTCACATAGGTGTTCCTTTTGTCCATGTGGGAAAGGGCAGTGTGGAGTGCAGTAGATATTGCATTATCTGTGGATCTGTTTAGGCAGTATGCAAATTGGAGTGGGTTTAGGGTTTCTGGGATAATGGCATTTATGTGAGTCATGAAACAGACCAAACTTGCACTTTTTGATAAGCCATTCCACAGGGGATTAAAACCTGAGAAAGTTGTCATTTGGTTGTCAGTTGGGTGCAAGTTGGTTGCCAGTTGATTGTCAGTTGGTTGTTATGACCCTGGAGGACTGGAGCCGTCTGCCTCAATGACGATGACTTTGGTGCTATTCTAGTCCTCCATCAAGAAATCACTGTCACATCTCTGCTGCTATTTAACTCTAAACCATCAGCTGTCTCTCTGCTCATTGACATGGTTATTCCCTTAATTAAACTCTCTCTCCCACCAGCTCTCTGTAATTCTCCCACCAGCTCTCTGTAATTCTCCCACCAGCTCTCTGTAATTCTCCCACCAGCTCTCTGTAATTCTCCCACCAGCTCTCTGTAATTCTCCCACCAGCTCTCTGTAATTCTCCCACCAGCTCTCTGTAATTCTCCCACCAGCTCTCTGTAATTCTCCCACCAGCTCTCTCTACATCTTCATACACTCCCTCTCCTGTTTCTCTCTATTTCATCACTCTTTCTTTTCTGTTTCTCACCCCTTCTCTCCTCCCCTTGTTCTCACCTGCAGTGTAGAATTCGATGATCTCACTCCATTCAGAGACAGCATAGTTCCCATCACTCTGTTTGGAGGCAGTCTGAACAGCTACAGTGTAATCTGTCCTGGGGCTCAGGAACCAGTGGCCTCTCACTGTCATGGGCAGTGGCACCACCTTCGCCACCAGCTTAGTGGGGACATCCTGAAACACAGGGACAGACAGCCAGCTTAGTGGGGACATCCTGAAACACAGGGAAGACAACAATTATAGTGGAGACATCCGAAAACACAGGGACAGACAGCCAGCTTAGTGGAGACATCCAGAAAAATGGAGACCAACAACCAGCTTCGTAGGAACATCCTTAAACACAGGGACAGAAAACCAATGTAATTGGGAGCCTGGTCTGTACGAAAGGTTGAAAACAAAATGGGTGAAAAACATGGCCCACCTTGCCTGGCGAGGGTTCAGTCTCCTCGCTGCCCGGATGTACTCCAGATAGCAGTGGTCAGTCCAAATGAGAAAAGGGTGTCTAGCCCCCTTAAGCCAATGTCTCCACGCCTTCAAGGCCTTGATGACAGCCAACAGCTCCCGGTCCCCCACGTCATAGTTCTGCTCCGCCGGGCTGAGCTTCTTCAAGAAGAAGGCACAGGGGCGGAGCTTCGGTGGTGCACCCGAGTGCTGAGAGAGCACCTCTACTATGAACGCGTCCACCTCTACTATGAACGCCAAAGAGGGATCCGGATGGGCCAGCACGGGCACCAAGGTAAACAGAGCCCTTAGTTGCCCAAAAGCCCTGTCCGCCACAACTGACCACTGCAAACGTACAGGTAAATCTCCAGTAGTAATTGGTAAACCCTAAGAACCACTACACCTGCTTTACCGTGGTGAAGTCCTCCGACGCCGCTTCTCCTTCTCCCCACACACCATTGGCCCACTCCAGAGATCTCCCTGAGAGGCACGAGATGAAGGTGGACACCATCTCCCTTCCCGAGGGAGCTGGGTAAACGGTGCCCAGGTATAGGTCCAGCTGTAACAGGAAACCCTTGCACCGTGCCGCCGTCCCATCATACTCCCCGGGAAGGGCAAGACGCATTGCACTGGGACTGGTTGCAGGAGGAGTGACTAGTAGAGGTTCGGGTTGCATTGTTGAAGGCACTGGAGGACCTCCCTGTCTCTCCCAACGGTCCAGGGTCTGGATAACTTGATCCATGATGACGCCGAGATGGTGGATTACTTTAGCTTGCTCCTAGATGCGCTCCTCGACCCCTATACCAGGGGCACCTGTTCCTGCTGACTCCATAGTAGGTCGTGAATTCTGTAAGGGGTGCGTAACTGGTGGCAGGGAAGTCAAACGCAGGAGAGCAGAACTTGGTGAATAGCCAGAGCAGTTTAATATATAAAACTAACGGCATACAAAACAACAAACACATGGGTACAAAACCAGTAGTGCACCAGTAACACATAACACACGGGTACAAAACCAGTAACACATAACACATGGGTACAAAACCAGTAACACATAACACATGGGTACAAAACCAGTAGTGCACCAGCATAACCAGTAACACATAACACATGGGTACAAAACCAGTAGTGCACCAGTAACACATAACACATGGGTACAAAACCCGTAGTGCACCAGTAACACATAACACATGGGTACAAAACCAGTAGTGCACCAGTAACACATAACACACGGGTACAAAACCAGTAACACATAACACATGGGTACAAAACCAGTAACACATAGCACATGGGTACAAAACCAGTAACACATAACACATGGGTACAAAACCAGTAGCGCACCAGTAACACATAACACATGGGTACAAAACCCGTAGTGCACCAGTAACACATAACACATGGGTACAAAACCCGTAGTGCACCAGTAACACATAACACATGGGTACAAAACCCGTAGTGCACCAGTAACACATAGCACATAGCACATGGGTACAAAACCCGTAGTGCACCAGTAACACATAGCACATGGGTACATAACCAGTAACACATAACACATGGGTACATAACCAGTAACACATAACACATGGGTACAAAACCAGTAACACATAACACATGGGTACAAAACCAGTAACACATAACACATGGGTACAAAACCAGTAACACATAACACATGGGTACATAACCAGTAACACATAACACATGGGTACATAACCAGTAACACATAACACATGGGTACAAAACCCGTAGCGCACCAGTAACACATAACACATGGGTACAAAACCAGTAACACATAACACATGGGTACATAACCAGTAACACATAACACATGGGTACAAAACCCGTAGTGCACCAGTAACACATAGCACATAGCACATGGGTACAAAACCCGTAGCGCCCCAGTAACACATAACACATGGGTACAAAACCAGTAACACATAACACATGGGTACATAACCAGTAACACATAACACATGGGTACATAACCAGTAACACATAACACACGGGTACATAACCAGTAACACATAACACATGGGTACATAACCAGTAACACATAACACATGGGTACAAAACCAGTAACACATAACACAAGAACATACAATAAACATGGGGGAAACAGAGGGAACATAAACAACATGTAATTTGGGAATTGAAACCAGGTGTGTGAAAACAAGACAAAACAAATGGAACATGAAAAATGGATCGGCTAAAAGACCGGTGACGTCGACAGACGAACACCGCAAAAAACAAGGAGAGGAAACGACTTCGGTAGAAGTCGTGACAAGTCTTAGCTATTACCCACTATGCACTATTCACTAGCCACTACAGTCTTAGCTGTTACCCACTACGCACTATCCACTAGCCTCTGCAGTCTTAGCTATTACCCACTATGCACTATCCACTAGCCTCTGCAGTCTTAGCTATTACCCACTATGCACTATCCACTAGCCTCTACAGTCTTAGCTATTTCCCACTAGCCTCTACAGTCTTAGCTATTTCCCCCTATCCACTAGCTTCTACAGTCTTAGCTATTTCCCACTATCCACTAGCCTCTACAGTCTTAGCTATTTCCCCCTATCCACTAGCCTCTACAGTCTTAGCTATTTCCCACTATCCACTAGCATCTACAGTCTTAGCTATTTCCCCTATCCACTAGCCTCTACAGTCTTAGCTATTTCCCCCTATCCACTAGCTTCTACAGTCTTAGCTATTTCCCACTATCCACTAGCCTCTACAGTCTTAGCTATTTCCCCTATCCACTAGCCTGTACAGTCTTAGCTATTTCCCCTATCCACTAGCCTCTACAGTCTTAGCGATTTCCCACTACACACTATCCACTAGCCTCTACCCTGTAGCCAGGCTCAGAAATGCTACTGGAGGCTTAAGGGATTAACAGATGATCTACCCCATCAAATCAGTGAGAGCAGAACCCAAAGGTCAGAGTTCTATTAGGGATATATCAAATCATTGAGAGCAGAACCCAAAGGTCAGAGTTCTATTAGGGATATATCAAATCAGTGAGAGCAGAACCCAAAGGTCAGAGTTCTATTGGGGATATATCAAATCAGTGAGAGCAGAACCCAAAGGTCAGAGTTCTATTAGGGATATATCAAATCATTGAGAGCAGAACCCAAAGGTCAGAGTTCTATTAGGGATATATCAAATCATTGAGAGCAGAACCCAAAGGTCAGAGTTCTATTAGGGATCAAATATCAAAGTTCTATTGATATATCAAATCAGAGCAGAACCCAAAGGTCAGAGTTCTATTAGGGATATATCAAATCAGTGAGAGCAGAACCCAAAGGTCAGAGTTCTATTGGGGATATATCAAATCAGTGAGAGCAGAACCCAAAGGTCAGAGTTCTATTAGGGATATATCAAATCAGTGAGAGCAGAACCCAAAGGTCAGAGTTCTATTAGGGATATATCAAATCAGTGAGAGCAGAACCCAAAGGTCAGAGTTCTATTAGGGATATATCAAATCAGTGAGAGCAGAACCCAAAGGTCAGAGTTATATTAGGGATATATCAAATCAGTGAGAGCAGAACCCAAAGGTCAGAGTTCTATTAGGGATAGTGTTACATACACATACAGTTGAAGACAGAAGTTTACATACACGTAGGTTGGAGTCATTAAAACTAGTTTACATACACGTAGGTTGGAGTCATTAAAACTAGTTTACATACACGTAGGTTGGAGTCATTAAAACTAGTTTACATACACGTAGGTTGGAGTCATTAAAACTAGTTTACATACACGTAGGTTGGAGTCATTAAAACTAGTTTATATACACGTAGGTTGGAGTCATTAAAACTAGTTTACATACACGTAGGTTGGAGTCATTAAAACTAGTTTACATACACGTAGGTTGGAGTCATTAAAACTAGTTTACATACACGTAGGTTGGAGTCATTAAAACTAGTTTACATACACGTAGGTTGGAGTCATTAAAACTAGTTTACATACACGTAGGTTGGAGTCATTAAAACTAGTTTACATACACGTAGGTTGGAGTCATTAAAACTAGTTTACATACACGTAGGTTGGAGTCATTAAAACTAGTTTACATACACTTAGGTTGGAGTCATTAAAACTAGTTTACATACACGTAGGTTGGAGTCATTAAAACTAGTTTACATACACGTAGGTTGGAGTCATTAAAACTAGTTTACATACACGTAGGTTGGAGTCATTAAAACTAGTTTACATACACTTAGGTTGGAGTCATTAAAACTAGTTTACATACACGTAGGTTGGAGTCATTAAAACTAGTTTACATACAAGTAGGTTGGAGTCATTAAAACTCGTTTTTCAACCACTCCACACATTTCTTGTTAACAAACTATATTTTTGGCAAGTCGGTTAGGGACATCTACTTTGTGCATGACACAAGCAATTTTTCCAACAATTGTTTACAGGCAGATTATTTAACATATAATTCATTGTATCACAATTCCAGTGAGTCAGAAGTTTACATACACTAAGTTGACAGTGCCTTTAAACAGCTTGGAAAATTCCAGAAAATTATGTCATGGCTTTAGAAGCTTCTGATAGGCTAATTGACATAATTTGAGTCAATTGGAGGTGTATTCGTGGATGTATTTCAAGGCCTACCTTCAAACTCAGTGCCTCTGCTTGACATCATGGGAAAATCAAAAGAAATCAGTCAAGACCTCAGAAAAATAATTGTAGACCTCCACAAGTCTGGTTCATCCTTGGGAGCAATTTCCAAACCTCTGAAGGTACCGTGTTCAACTGTACAAACGATAGTACAGAAGTATAAACACCATGGGACCACACAGCCGTCACACCACTCAGGAAGGAGACGCGTTCTGTCTCCTAGAGATGAGCGTACTTTGGTGCGAAAAGTGCAAATCAATCCCAGAACAACAGCAAAGGACCTTGTGAAGATGCTGGAGGAAACAGGTACAAAAGTATCTATATCCACAGTAAAATGAGTCCTATATCGAAATAACCTGAAAGGACACTCAGCAAGGAAGAAGCCACTGCTCCAAAACCACCATAAAAAAGCCAGACTACGGTTTGCAACTGCACATGGGGACAAAGGTTGCACTTTTTGGAGAAATGTCCTCTCGTCTGATGAAACAAAAATATAACTTTTTGGCCATAATGACCATTGTAATGTTTGGAGGAAAAAGGGGAGGCTTGCAAGCCGAAGAACACCATCCCAGCTGTGAAGCACAGGGGTGGCAGCATCATGTTGTTGGGGTGCTTTGCTGCAGGAGGGACTGGTGTACTTCACAAAAATAGATGGCATCATGAGGCGGGAAAAATACATGGATATATTGAAGCAACATCTCAAGACATCAGTCTGGAGGTTAAAGGTCACAAATGGGTCTTCTTCACCAGCTCTGTCAGGAGGAATGGGACAAAATTCACACAACTTATTGTGGGAAGCTTGTGGAAGGCTACCTGAACCGTTTGACCCAAGTTAAACAATTTAAAGGAAATGCTACCAAATACTAATTGAGTGTATGTAAACCTATGACCCACTGGGAATGTAATGAAAGAAATAAAAGCTGAAATAAATCATTCTCTCTACTATTCGTCTGACATTTCACATTCTTAAAATAAAGTGGTGATCCTAACTGACCTAAGACAGGGAATGTTTTACTAGGATTAAATGTCAGAAATTGAGAAAAACTGAGTTTAAATGTATTTGGCTAAGGTGTATGTAAACTTCCGACTTCAACTATACATTACCGTACAGCCCTGAAGGATGTCTGAACAATGTACTGTATAATGTACTTGTATCTAACCTTGTGTTTGAACTATATGATGGACTGTATCTAACCTTGTGTTTGAACTATATAATGGACTGTATCTAACCTTGTGTTTGAACTATATAATGGACTGTATCTAACCTTGTGTTTGAACTTCTATAGCTCAGTTGGTAGAATGGACTGTATCTAACCTTGTGTTTGAACTATAGAATGTATGGACTGTATCTAACCTGGATGTGTTTGGTCCTTATATGATGGACTGTATCTAACCTTGTGTTTGAACATGGCTCTTCTAACTTGTGTTTGGTATAATGGGTTCAATTGTGTTTGAACCATATAATGGACTGTATCTAATGTTTGCTATACATGACTGTAAGTTGCTTTGGATATCTAACCTTGTGTTTGAACTAAATGGACATAACCTTGTGTTTTATATGATGGACTGTATCTAACCTTGTGTTTGAACTATATAATGGACTGTATCTAACCTTGTGTTTGAACTATATAATGGACTGTATCTAACCTTGTGTTTGAACTATATAATGGACTGTATCTAACCTTGTGTTTGAACTATATGATGGACTGTATCTAACCTTGTGTTTGAACTATATGATGGACTGTATCTAACCTTGTGTTTGAACTATATAATGGACTGTATCTAACCTTGTGTTTGAACTTGTTGGAGTTATTGTGCTCCTTCTTGTTGAGGTCTATGAAGTAGTTAGTGATGTGGTCCTTGGCTCTACAGTCCATGTCCCAGTTGATCTTGAAGGAGTCACAGGTGATGTTGGTGATCTTGACGTTCTGAGGAACAGGAAGATCCTCCTTTTCCGCGATGCTGCTGTCCTGAGGTTGTCTCCTGTCAACAAAGGAAGTAGACAACACAGTCAACAAATAAATTAGAGGGAGAGGAGATCAACATGCTTGAAGGTTGCAGCTGTTGGGGCTCTGCAGAGAGAGAGAGAGAGAGAGAGAGAGAGAGAGAGAGAGAGAGAGAGAGAGAGAGAGAGAGAGAGAGCCTGGGGGAGAGGATAGGAGCCTGGGGGAGATGTAACAATAGTGACAGAATGGATAGGGAGACAGGATGAGAAGTAGAGGCGTGGTAGTAACAGGGCAGATGTAACAATAGTAACAGAATGGTATGGGGTATAGCCTACTGTAAGTGGTATGTAGTAACAGAATGGTATGGGGTATAGCTCACTGTAAGTGGTATGTAGTAACAGAATGGTATGGGGTATAGCCTACTGTAAGTGGTATGTAGTAACAGAATGGTATGGGGTATAGCCTACTGTAAGTGGTATGTAGTAACAGAATGGTATGGGGTATAGGGTGGTATAGCCTACTGTAAGTGGTATGTAGTAACAGAATGGTATGGGGTATAGCCTACTGTAAGTGGTACCAGAATGGTATGGGGTATAGCCTACTGTAATTAATGTTTTTATTTTATTTAACCTTTATTTAACCAGGTAGGCTAGTTGGAGGCAAAGTAATTACAAAATATCGATTAAACACTGGAATGGTAGATGTGCAGGAGATGAATGTGCAAGTAGAGATACTGGGGTGCAAAGGAGTGTTTGCTAATCCCATGTGTAACTCTGTGTTGTTTGTGTTGCACTGCTTTGCTTTATCTTGGCCAGGTCGCAGTTGTAAATGAGAACTTGTTCTTAACTAGCCTCCCTGGTTAAATAAAGGTGAATTGATAAGTCATTGTCTCAACTCATCCTTATAATGCTGTGAAAGGAACCCAAATGATTCGGGTGATCCCATCCTCCTTATAATGCTGTGTAAGGATCCAGGAACCCAAGTGATTTGGGTGGATCCCATCCTCCTTATAATGCTGTGTAAGGATCCAGGAACCCAAATGATTTGGGGTGATCCCATCCTCCTTATAATGCTGTGTAAGGATCCAGGAACCCAAATGATTTGGGTGGATCCCATCCTCCTTATAATACAAACTTTGTTTCCAGAAGGTGTCAAATCAAAATCAAATTTTATTTGTCACATACACATGGTTAGCAGATGTTAATGTGAGTATAGCGAAATGCAAAATGGTCAATAAATGTTCCACCCACAGAGCTGAAATAGTCTGGTAGCCAGTTATGGAGGGATAACAGTCTGGTAGCCAGTTATGGAGGGATAACAGTCTGGTAGCCAGTTATGGAGGGATAACAGTCTGGTAGCCAGTTATGGAGGGATAACAGTCTGGTAGCCAGTTATGGAGGGATAACAGTCTGGTAGCCAGTTATGGAGGGATAACAGTCTGGTAGCCAGTTATGGAGGGATAACAGTCTGGTAGCCAGTTATGGAGGGATAACAGTCTGGTAGCCAGTTATGGAGGGATAACAGTCTGGTAGCCAGTTATGGAGGGATAACAGTCTGGTAGCCAGTTATGGAGGGATAACAGTCTGGTAGCCAGTTATGGAGGGATAACAGTCTGGTAGCCAGTTATGGAGGGATAACAGTCTGGTAGCCAGTTATGGAGGGATAACAGTCTGGTAGCCAGTTATGGAGGGATAACAGTCTGGTAGCCAGTTATGGAGGGATAACAGTCTGGTAGCCAGTTATGGAGGGATAACAGTCTGGTAGCCAGTTATGGAGGGATAACAGTCTGGTAGCCAGTTATGGAGGGATAACAGTCTGGTAGCCAGTTATGGAGGGATAATAGTCTGGTAGCCAGTTATGGAGGGATAACAGTCTGGTAGCCAGTTATGGAGGGATAGGGATAACAGTCTGGTAGCCAGTTATGGAGGGATAACAGTCTGGTAGCCAGTTATGGAGGGATAATAGTCTGGTAGCCAGTTATGGAGGGATAATAGTCTGGTAGCCAGTTATGGAGGGATAACAGTCTGGTAGCCAGTTATGGAGGGATAACAGTCTGGTAGCCAGTTATGGAGGGATAACAGTCTGGTAGCCAGTTATGGAGGGATAACAGTCTGGTAGCCAGTTATGGAGGGATAATAGTCTGGTAGCCAGTTATGGAGGGATAGCAGTCTGGTAGCCAGTGGAGGGATAGCATGGTAGCCAGTTATGGAGGGATAACAGTCTGGTAGCCAGTTATGGAGGGATAACAGTCTGGTAGCCAGTTATGGAGGGATAACAGTCTGGTAGCCAGTTATGGAGGGATAACAGTCTGGTAGCCAGTTATGGAG
>NW_025746466.1:0-94648 GCF_021184085.1 Oncorhynchus gorbuscha
GGTTCACTATATAGGGAATAGGGTGCATCGTTTTGGACCACCCGTTGTGAATACAGTGCCCCTCTTTTTATAAAGAGGAGGCCTCGATTTATTTTCAACCATCACAGTCTGTATTCCCTATTTAGTCTGAATGTGGTCGTTTTAAAGAATACATCCTCTAGCTACACGCATTCAAACAACATGCTTCCTCGACAGTGTTGTTGGCTATTCTTCTTCTGGAGAAGATGAGCAAATATATTAGGCTGAAGATGACGCCAAAAGCTGTGCTACGCTGGAAATAAAACCACTGATCATCTTGCTCAGTGTAGTTTTAATGTCCCATAAGTGTTTCCGAGGACTGATTTTCTATCCAGAGGGAAACACTGATGTGATTGGCTCTCTGAGAAATTGAACCTCTTAAAATTAAACTGCAATGAGTGAAGATCTAAGGACGACTACGTCTGTTCTTTCAGCAGTCCTCTCTTACTTTTCTCCACGTCTTGTATCAAAGATGATACTAGCTCTGCCTGTATCTCTGCTCTTCAAGATGATACTAGCTCTGCCTGTATCTCTGCTCTTCAAGATGATACTAGCTCTGCCTGTATCTCTGCTCTTCAAGATGATACTAGCTCTGCCTGTATCTCTGCTCTTCAAGATGATACTAGCTCTGCCTGTATCTCTGCTCTTCAAGATGATACTAGCTCTGCCTGTATCTCTGCTCTTCAAGATGATACTAGCTCTGCCTGTATCTCTGCTCTTCAAGATGATACTAGCTCTGCCTGTATCTGCTCTTCAAGATGATACTAGCTCTGCCTGTATCTCTGCTCTTCAAGATGATACTAGCTCTGCCTGTATCTCTGCTCTTCAATCTCTGCTCTTCAAGATGATACTAGCTCTGCCTGTATCTCTGCTCTTCAAGATGATACTAGCTCTGCCTGTATGATACTAGCTCTGCCTCTTCAAGATGATAAGATGATACTAGCTCTGCCTGTATCTCTGCTCTTCAAGATGATACTAGCTCTGCCTGTATCTCTGCTCTTCAAGATGATACTAGCCCCCAGACTCTCTGTTTGGTACAGTTGATGGGAATAACCACGAAGGGAAAGCTGTCTCTCTTTGTACTCTATTAGCCAAAAGGCTCATATTGCAATTTTGGAAACTGGAGACGGGATTTAGGGAACGTAATACATATGGAAAAGATTCGATACAATACCTCCAATAGAAGTCCAATGTTTTACAAAATATGGCAGCCGATACTGGATAAAAGGTCTAGTCCCGCTTCATAACTGGGCTTTGTCCTCTAAATTGGCCATCCCATTCAACAGTACATTGAATGTCATTGTTATTATTGCTGTCTTTTTTATTAGATTTTTTATTGTAAAATAATAAACATGATGATACTTGCTCTGCCTGTATCTCTGCTCTTGACGTATTCCCCTTCTACATGGAACGAGATGTTAGTTGACAGCTGACAGTTCAACCCCACCCATCAGAGACTATCCAAAAGGACTTGTATGACAGACCACTCACCGCATGAACCTAAAAATAGTGACTTGGGGCTCAGGATTGACACTTATAAACCAGAGCGACACATCATAAAGTATCCTACAAAGTCATTGAGACATACAAGAGAGTCTGAGCTGGGAGTACTCTGTGTGGATGCCCACCGTGATGTAGGGGGTTATAACCTGTTAGGGGGTTATAACCTGTTAGGGAGTTATAACCTGTTAGGGGGTTAAAACCTGTTAGGGGGTTAAAAACCTGTTAAGTGGTTAAAAACCTGTTAAGTGGTTAAAAACCTGTTAAGTGGTTATAACCTGTTAGGGGGTTATAACCTGTTAGGGGGTTAAAACCTGTTAGGGGGTTAAAACCTGTTAGGGGGTTATAACCTGTTAGGGGTTAAAACCTGTTCGGGGTTAAAAACCTGTTAGGGGTTATAACCTGTTAGGGGGTTATAACCTGTTAGGGGGTTATAACCTGTTAGGGGGTTAAAACCTGTTAGGGGGGTTAAAACCTGTTAGGGGGTTAAAACCTGTTAGGGGGTTAAAACCTGTTAGGGGGGTTACAACCTGTTAGGGGGTTACAACCTGTTAGGGGGTTAAAACCTGTTAGGGGGGTTACAACCTGTTAGGGGTTATAACCTGTTAGGGGTTAAAACCTGTTAAGGGGTTATAACCTTTTAGGGGGGTTATAACCTGTTAGGGGGTTATAACCTGTTAGGGGTTATAACCTGTTAGGGGGGTTATAACCTGTTGTGGGGGTCTCCCTTTGTCTGTTTTTGTCTCTAACCGCTATATTGTGCAGTAGTTTTATAGTACACCCTGGTCAAAAGTAGTGCGCTAAAATGTATAGTGAATGGTGAGCCATTAGAGTCTGCATATACTTAGCATGTGCCTGGGGAATGACCTCAACACATTAACACATAACCAGGTTGGGCGATGTTTGTCCACACATTAATAACTAGCAATTTACCTCATTTCCTTTGTCGTCATATTGTGTCCCTGGGGCCAATTCGATCCAGGTGGAGGAAATGTATTAATGTGATTGAACACGGAACAGGAGAGACCAGCACATTCACTGTGAATGATTACATTCACATAAAGGTTATAATAATGGGGGTTAAAGCTACAATCCCAGATTTTGGTCTTTCAACAAAACGGCATCTCCACATGTTTTCGTATACAACTGAGGGGTGGAAGCCACCTTTTCCCTCCACTGCTACACATTTTCCCCCAGTAGAAACACTGCCGTTTCAAATGAAAATAACCATGGAACATATTCACATATCACAGATTGCACCTTTAACTGCAATTGGCTGTGTGACACCTGTCTATGTATGGACTCTATATCTGTGTTCTGCTGTCGCCTGCCTCTAACCACTGTCGTTACCAGTCCAATATGCTTCCCTCTATTAGGGAACGGAAGGGAGAGGTTAGTGGGGATTGTTTTCCTTCTCTCTTGGCCCTTAAGGAATAGAGGCATGGGGTGTGTGTGTGTATGTGTATGAGTGTGTGTACATGTGTGTGTACATGTGTGTGTGGGGGTGTGTGTGTGTGTGTGTGTGTGTGTGTGTGTGTGTGTGTGTGTGTGTGTGTGTGTGTGTGTGTGTGTGTGTGTGTGTGTGTGTGTTGTGTGTGTGTGTGTGTGGGGGGGGTGGGTGTTCCACTGGGTTTCTAACACACACACACACACACACACACACACACACACACACACACACACACACGTCTTGCACTTTGTAGTCAGGAGTAGTTTCCAAGCAGTAGAGTTGTGAACACCCGTACATTGTTTTGGGGATGGGACAGGTTGTCGCTGTAAATCAGAAACTGTTTTTAATTGAATTACCTGTATAAGTAAAGAGGAAATACATTGTTTTAAAAAACTGTCCTTTTCGATCGTTCCTTTTAAATGAGGTGTTAGCTATCACTACTACAGGACCTTTCAGAGCCCCAGGTGGGTCGTTCCTTTTAAATGAGGCGTTAGTTATCACTACTACAGGACCTTCAGAGCCCCAGGTGGGTCGTTCCTTTTAAATGAGGTGTTAGTTATCACTACTACAGGACCTTCAGAGCCCCAGGTGGGTCGTTCCTTTTAAATGAGGTGTTAGTTATCACTGGGTTTTTTCCTTTTAAATGGTCTACAGGACCTTCAGAGCCCCAGGTGGGTCGTTCCTTTTAAATGAGGTGTTAGTTATCACTACTACAGGACCTTCAGAGCCCCAGGTGGGTCGTTCCTTAGGATAATGGTTTTTACACCTTTGTAGGGTCATTGGAATGAGGTGATTTGTCACTGATGATTAATTTGTCCCAAGTAACCCCTCTAGTTGGTAGGTCCACACTCTGCCACACCCCTTTTACCATCCCTTTATCTGGTAAACCCCTTTATCTGGTAGGGTCCAAACAGGGTCCACATCCCTTTATCTGGTAGGGTCCAATTTAGTGGAGGTTCAAATCTGGTAGTGTCCACACCCCTTTAGAGTAGGGTCCACACCCCTCTGAGGGTCCAAAGTGATCCACATATATGGTAGGGTCCACATCCCTTTATCTGGTAGGGTCCACACCCCTGATCTGGTAGGGTCCACACCAGATGGTATCCAGGAATCTGAAGACACCCCTGACACCACACCAGATGGTCCATCCCTTTATCTGGTATGAACACCCTGAGTTGGTAGGGTCCACACCCCTCTAGTTGGTACATCCCTTTATCTGGTAGGGTCCACATCCCTTTATCTGGTAGGGTCCACACCCTGGTAGGGTCCACACCCCTTTAGTCTGGTAGGGTCCACACCCCTTTATCTGGTAGGGTCCACACCCTGGTTAGTTGGTAGGGTCCACACCCCTCTAGTTGGTAGGGTCCACATCCCTTTATCTGGTAGGGTCCACACCCCTTTATCTGGTAGTTGGTAGGGTCCACATCCCTTTATCTGGTAGGGTCCACACCCCTCTAGTTGGTAGGGTCCACACCCCTTTATCTGGTAGGGTCCACACCCCTCTAGTTGGTAGGGTCCACATCCCTTTATCTGGTAGGGTCCACATCCCTTTATCTGGTAGGGTCCACATCCCTTTATCTGGTAGGGTCCACACCCCTTTATCTGGTAGGGTCCACACCCCTCTAGTTGGTAGGGTCCACATCCCTTTATCTGGTAGGGTCCACACCCCTCTAGTTGGTAGGGTCCACACCCCTTTATCTGGTAGGGTCCACACCCCTTTATCTGGTAGGGTCCACACCCCTCTAGTTGGTAGGGTCCACATCCCTTTATCTGGTAGGGTCCACACCCCTCTAGTTGGTAGGGTCCACACCCCTTTATCTGGTAGGGTCCACATCCCTTTATCTGGTAGGGTCCACACCCCTCTAGTTGGTAGGGTCCACACCCCTCTAGTTGGTAGGGTCCACATCCCTTTAGTTGGTAGAGTCCACACCCCTTTATCTGGTAGGGTCCACGCCCCTCTAGTTGGTAGGGTCCACACCCCTTTATCTGGTAGGGTCCACACCCCTTTATCTGGTAGGGTCCACATCCCTTTAGTTGGTAGGGTCCACACCCCTTTAGTTGGTAGGGTCCACACCCCTTTATCTGGTAGGGTCCACATCCCTTTATCTGGTAGGGTCCACATCCCTTCATCTGGTAGGGTCCACATCCCTTTACCTGGTAGGGTAGGGTCCACACCCCTCCACACCCTAGGGTCCACACCCCTTTACCTGGTAGGGTCCACACCCCTTTACCTGGTAGGGTCCACATCCCCTTTATCTGGTAGGGTCCACACCCCTTTACCTGGTAGGGTCCACTCCCCCTTTACCTGGTAGGGTCCACACCCCTTTATCTGGTAGGGTCCACACCCCTTAGTTCCACACCCCTTTACCTGGTAGGGTCCACACCCCTCTAGTTGGTAGGGTCCACACCCCTTTACCTGGTTGGTCCACTCCCCTTTACCTGGTAGGGTCCACATCCCTTTATCTGGTAGGGTCCACATCCCTTTATCTGGTAGGGTCCACACCCTTTATCTGGTAGGGTCCACACCCCTGGTAGTTGGTAGGGTCCACACCCCTTTATCCACATCCCTTTATCTGGTAGGGTCCACACCCCTCTAGTTGGTAGGGTCCACACCCCTTTATCTGGTAGGGTCCACACCCTTTCATTTATCTGGTAGGGTCCACACCCCTCTTTGGTAGTTTTTTGCGCTGGTAGGGTCCACACCCCTCTAGTCTGGTAGGGTCCACACCCTATTTCATGTGTCTGAAGGTTATCTGGTAGGGTCCACACCCCTTTATCTGGTAGGGTCCCTTTACCTCACACCCTTTATCTGGTAGTTCCAGGGTCCCACATCCCTTTACTGGTAGGGTCCACACCCCTTTATCTGGTAGGGTCCACATCCCTCTAGTTGGTAGGGTCCACACCCCTTTATTGGTAGGGTCCACACCCTTTATCTGGTAGGGTCCACATCCCTCTTAGTTGGTAGGGTCCACACCCCTCTAGTTGGTAGGGTCCACACCCCTCTAGTTGGTAGGGTCCACACCCTTTATCTGGTAGGGTCCACACCCATCATCTGGTAGGGTCCACACCCCTACCTTAGGGTCCTGGTAGGGTCCACACCCCTTTACCTGGTAGGGTCCACATCCCTTTACCTGGTAGGGTCCACACCCTGGTAGGGTCCACTCCCCTCCTGGTAGGGTCCACATCCCCTTTACCTGGTAGGGTCCACATCCCTTTACCTGGTAGGGTCCACTCCCCTTTACCTGGTAGGGTCCACATCCCTTTACCTGGTAGGGTCCACACCCCTTTACCTGGTAGGGTCCACACCCCTTTACCTGGTAGGGTCCACACCCCTTTACCTGGTAGGGTCCACACCCCTTTACCTGGTAGGGTCCACTCCCCTTTACCTGGTAGGGTCCACTCCCCTTTACCTGGTAGGGTCCACTCCCCTTTACCTGGTAGGGTCCACTCCCCTTTACCTGGTAGGGTCCACTCCCCTTTACCTGGTAGGGTCCACTCCCCTTTACCTGGTAGGGTCCACTCCCCTTTACCTGGTAGGGTCCACTCCCCTTTACCTGGTAGGGTCCACTCCCCTTTACCTGGTAGGGTCCACTCCCTTTACCTGGTAGGGGTGGATGAGCCAAAGACACTGCAGAAATAATGAGATGAAGGTATGAATTATTTACACACATCCAACTGTGTCGGCCTGTCACAGATCAGTTTGTGCTTTTACCTATTCCTGTGTTACTGTCAAGCAGAACATGTTATGACAAAGGCAGTTGTCACCAACCGGTCGACTGGTTCATCTCTAAGGCATTCCTAGTCGATCATCAAACATTTTTCTTAGCATTTTTTTGTTTTTGCGCTGTTGGCGGTAGGTGCACTTGATTCAGCTGCTCTAGCGCCGGGAAGGCAAAGTGTTCCCATGTTGAGCTATTTCATGTGTCTGAAGGTAGAACTCCGCCTACCCGGCCGGCCCAGAAAACAAATCAAGTGCACCTATAGGCCTGCCGCTGGCCTATCAGATAGCTCAGATGACAGTTTATTCGAGCCATAGATTGTAAAAAGAATCATCACAGCAAAGTTGATACTGTGAGATTTCAAAACGTTTAAAGCCACGACTAGAGAAAGACTCAACGAATACAGGAAAGAGCTGCTGTTTTTGTGAGAAAGTTCCTGTTTAAGTTGTTATTCAGCCCTGTCAGCCCTTTGGTCCAAACCTTTCTAAGCCATAAAATGCATGTTTTCCCTACTTCCACTCACACTATAACCAGCACTGCAGTTGCAATGAATGAGTGTAGCAAAGTGTTACGATATTAAAGCTTGCATTGTTGTGTCTTTTTTAATATCCAGGAATATTTCACTTTCTCTGGTCATAGGAGTAACACCATGAATGGATGCATGAAGGCAGAAATAATGCAGTGTGACTTGAGTTTCTCCATCAGCTGGAAGACGGTGTCCCCGTTTCTCAGCGGAGGGACGGTGAGTCTGGTGAGAGCCTCAGTGCTGCTCCCTGCCTCCTCTCAGACTGACCATCAGACGCAGGCCATTAGTCTAGGAAATAAAAAAAGAAGCTCATTATTATGCCTCACTCAGCCGTGCCTCACAAGTAATACAACAAACGATCTATTACCAGTGTGATCATACAGCTACATGTTTAAAAATAGTCTTTCAAAATGGTCTGAGAAGAGCAACATTGGAAGGGCAATTCGAGCAAAGCCAATATGAGTGTCAGGGATTTCCTCCTCTTCTTCCGAAGAGGAGAGGCGAAAAGGATCAGATGACCAATATGCGGCGTGGTAAGTGTCCATGGTTCTTTTAATACGTTAAGGTACACATGAACACTACAAAACAATAAACATGGAAAACCTAAACAGTCCTATCTGGTACAGAGACAGGAACAATCACCCACAAACACACAATGAAACCCAGGCTACCTAAGTATGGTTCCCAATCAGAGACAATGACTAACACCTGCCTCTGATTGAGAACCATATCAGGCCAGACATAGAAATAGACAAACAAGACATCCAACATAGAATGCCCACTCAGATCACACCCTGACCAACCAAAACATAGAAACGTACAAAGCAAACTATGGTCAGGTTGTGACATACACTTATTCATCAGGTCACACACTCCTCACATGTGCAAACACTAATATCTTAACTGATCACTAACCAATCACTGCTTTACTGTAGTATTGGCCTATAAATAGGTCAAAGGTCAGATTCCCTGTTTTGAACAATGGATGCCAACAATGGACAGAGAGCAAGAGGAGTAGGAGGAAGAGGACGAGGGCAAAGAAGAGAAGGAAGTAGAGCCATCTCTGATGAGATTAGGGCAACACTTGTTGATCATGTGATCAACCACGGTTTGACCATGAGAGAGGCTGGACTGAGAGTCCAACTTGAGTTGATTTAAAGTGGCGTCCATTATTCGAACCTTTAGAAATGAGAACAGGTATGCAACTATATAATGACTATTTTAGCATTACAGTAATGTACTGTAAAATACGTATGACTGCATAGTATTACATAAACATTTGTAACTCTAAGCCATCCATTTACTGCACTGCATTGAATGAATGAGGTTGGTTATATCATGCTGTACTACATGTTGTTGTACATTGTTTACAGTTCCTATGCTGAACACATACTGTGTTTGAATTCTGTACAGAGTGGAAAGGCAACGACATCATGGAGGACGAGGACGCTTGTTTACAGATGTACAAGAGACTGCAATTATAAATATGGTTTTGGCCAACAATGCAATTAGGATTCGAGAGATAAGAGAGCATATCTTGAATAATGACACCATATTTAACAACATCAATGCTGTAAGCCTGTCGACCACACAACGCATCCTCCAACGGCACCGAGTGACGATGAAACAACTCTACAAGGTGCCATTTGAGAGAAACTCTGGCAGAGTCAAGAATATGCGACATGACTTTGTAGAGGTATGTATGCAACACTACTTCCAGTACTTCAGACCATATTTACTCATCTGTATATCCTTGTGTCTGTTACAGAGAGTATTGGAGCTGGATGCCCATGTAATTCACCATGAATTTATTTATGTGGATGAGGTTGGCTTCAACCTCAACAAAACCAGGCGCCGCGGAAGAAATGTAATAGGACAGAGGGCAATGACCAATGTCCCTGGACAGCGTGGGGGTAATATAACTATGGACAGCGTGGGGGTAATATAACTATGGACAGCGTGGGGGTAATATAACTATGGACAGCGTGGGGTAATATAACTATGGACAGCGTGGGGGTAATATAACTATGGACAGCGTGGGGGTAATATAACTATGGACAGCGTGGGGGTAATGTAACTATGGACAGCGTGGGGGTAATGTAACTATGGACAGCGTGGGGGTAATATAACTATGGACATTGTGGGGGTAATATAACTATGGACATTGTGGGGTAATATAACTATGGACAGCGTGGGGGTAATATAACTAACAGCGTGGGGGTAATGTAACTATGGACAGCGTGGGGGTAATATAACTATGGACAGCGTGGGGGTAATATAACTATGGACATCAAATCATATAACTATGGACAGCAAATATAACTATGGACAGCGTGGGGGTAATGTAACTATGGACAGCGTGGGGTAATATAACCATGGACAGCGTGGGGGTAATGTAACTATGGACAGCGTGGGGGTAATATAACTATGGACAGCGTGGGGGTAATATAACTATGGACAGCGTGGGGTAATATAACTATGGACATTGTGGGGGTAATGTAACTATGGACATTGTGGGGATAATGTATGGACATTGTGGGGGTAATATAACTATGGACAGCGTGGGGGTAATATAACTATGTATGCATGCATAATGTAATATGGACATGTGTAAATAATTACACTGGGGGTAATAGCAACTATGTCTACAGCTAGTGATATAATTAACATAATTTTCCATGGACATTCGTGGGGTTAATTAACTCAGCGTGGGGAGTAATATGTTGGACAGCGTGGGGGTAATGTAACTATGGACAGCAGGGGCTGTAATCTAACTATGGACAGATAGAAGCTGTTTTAATGTCTATACAGCGTGGGGGTAATATAACTATGGACATGGATGATACATATAACTATGGACAGAGCTGGGGGTAATTGTAACTATGGACATTGTTCCTGTGACATCGTAATATATGTATGGACATGTGGGGGTAATATAACTATGGACATTGTGGGGGTAATATAACTATGGACAGCGTGGGGGTAATATAACTATGGACAGCGTGGGGGTAATGTAACTATGGACAGCGTGGGGTAATATAACTATGGACAGCGTGTAGGGTAATAAACTATGGACAGCGTGGGGTCTATAAATGGACAGTGGGGGTAATGTAACTATGGACAGCGTGGGGGTAATAAACTATGGACAGCGTTGAGTAATGTAACTTGGACAGCGTGGGGGAAATGTAACTATGGACAGCTGTTTAATATAACTATGGACTTGCGAATGGAGGTAATATAACTATGGACAGCGTGGGGGTAATTAACTCTGGACAGCGTGGATGCACATGTAACTATGGACAGCGTGGGGTAATATAACTATGGACAGCGTGGGGGTAATATAACTATGGACAGCGTGGGGGCCGGATAACTATGGACAGCGTGGGGGTAATATAACTATGGACAGGTTGGGGGTAATATAACTATGGACTTTCATAATATAACTATGGACAGCGTGGTCTCATGGGTAATATAACTATGGACAGCTAATATAACTATGGACAGCGTGGGGGTAATGTAACTATGGACAGCGTTTGGGTAATTAACTATGGACAGCGTGGGGGTAATGTAACTATGGACAGCGTTGGGGTAATGTAACTACAATGGACAGCGTGGGGGTAATATAACTATGGACAGCGTGGGGTAATATAACTATGGACAGCTGGGGTAATATAGCAGCGTGGGGGTAATATAACTATGGACAGTTGGGGTAATATAACTATGGACATTGTGGGGGTAATATAACTATGGACAGCGTGGGGGTAATGTAACTATGGACAGCGTGGGGGTAATGTAACTATGGACAGCGTGGGGGTAATATAACTATGGACAGCGTGGGGGTAATATAACTATGGACAGCGTGGGGGTAATGTAACTATGGACAGCGTGGGGGTAATGTAACTATGGACAGCGTGGGGGTAATGTAACTATGGACAGCGTGGGGGTAATGTAACTATGGACAGCGTGGGGGTAATGTAACTATGGACAGCGTGGGGGTAATGTAACTATGGACAGCGTGGGGGTAATGTAACTATGTGTGCTGCCATCACTCAAAACACGGTCCTCCATCACAATGCCACACTGGGTCCGTACAACACCGGCCATATGCTCACTTTTCTGAATCAAATCATCAAATCAAATTTTATTTGTCACATACACATGGTTAGCAGATTTAATGCGAGTGTAGCGAAATGCTTGTGCTTCTAGTTCCGACAATGCAGTGATAACCAACAAGTAATCTAACTAACAATTCCAAAACTACTGTCTTATAGACACAAGTGTAAGGGGATAAAGAATATGTACATAAGGATATATGAATGAGTGATGGTACAGAGCAGCATACAGTAGATGGTATCGAGTACAGTATATACATATGAGATGAGTTTGTAAACAAAGTGGCATAGTTAAAGTGGCTAGTGATACATGTTTTACATAAAGATGCAGTAGATGATATAGAGTACAGTATATACATATACATATGAGATGAATAATGTAGGGTATGTAAACATTATATTAGGTAGCATTGTCTAAAGTGGCTAGTGATATATTTTACATAATTTTCCATCAATTCCCATTATTAAAGTGGCTGGAGTTGAGTCAGTGTGTTGGCAGCAGCCACTCAATGTTAGTGGTGGCTGTTTAACAGTCTGATGGCCTTGAGATAGAAGCTGTTTTTCAGTCTCTCGGTCCCAGCTTTGATGCACCTGTACTGACCTCGCCTTCTGGATGATAGCGTGGTGAACAGGCAGTGGCTCGGGTGGTTGTTGTCCTTGATGATCTTTATGGCCTTCCTGTGACATCGGGTGGTGCAGGTGTCCTGGAGGGCAGGTAGTTTGCAATTTACACAATGCTTGTCCCTGATCCAGATCAGAAGCCTGCTAGGTTTGTGGTTTTATGGGGCAATGTTAGTTTTCACCGGGCTGTTCTGGTCCAAAACTGGTTTGCCACCCATCCACAATGTGTAGTTTTGTACCTACCCCCATATTCACCTTTTCTAAATCCCATAGAGGAATTCTTCTCAGCCTGGCGCTGGAAAGTGTATGATCGCCAACCCTATGCCCGCATGCCGCTTCTCCAGGCAATGGAGGACGCATGTGGGGACATAGAGGTTGCCTCTGTCCAAGGTTGGATACGCCATGCTAGGAGATACTTCCCTCCATGTTTGGCAAGAGAAAACGTATCTTGTGATGTGGACAAAGTACCCAGGCCGGAGAAGAGATGTAGCGTAGTGTAGCGTAGCGTAGCTTAGCTTAGCACTGGTGACTGCCCCCCCCCCCTCCATCAGGGTTGTGATGGAGCTCATATAATTAAAGATGGACTTTATGATAACTCTGACTTGTGTGTGGTTTGGTCTCATGATTTGGTAAATACAGGACATTTCCACGACAAGAGTTTTGAAAAAACGAGACCGTTTTGAAAACGTGTGTAAGCAGTTGAGAAAAACTGTAATCAATTATTTGGTGCCATTAATATATTTAGTTTTTCAAATTTTTTACATTTTTTTTGTTTTGTTTTGAAATTCACTGAGAAGGATGGTCCTCCCCTTTCCCCTCTGAGGAGCCTCCACTGTCTCACTGCTAACAGTGTGGCCACTGGCTACTAGCCCAGACCAAACATAGTTGGCAGGTCAATTTAATTGGATCGAATAGTACTACTGATGTTGCAGTTGATTGCTCCATGTTGCTGTTGTTGTCATGGTAACATCTATAAAACATATTCATGTGATCCTGCAGTTGTTGTTCAAACAATCCCTGTGTTCCACTGCTGTGTTCTTCAGACCCCTGTGTGTGTGTGTGTGAACAACCACCACTAGCTGACAGACAAGTGTGTGTGTGTGTGACCTGTGTGTGTGTGTGTGTGTGCTGTGTGTGTGTGTGTGTGTGTAGTGTGTGGAGTGTGTGTGTGTGTAGCTGACAGTGTGTGTGTGTGTAGACCTGGAGTGTGTGTGTAGCTGAAACTTTCACCTGCCTCCTCTTTGCTGCTTTCCACTCTGACAGACAGCTAAGAACAGCCAACCTCTCAGCTATTCCTACTAGACCTTGAACAACCACCACTCAGACAAGACCCCTGAGTCATTCTATCCCATAAAAAGACATCAATGGACAAACAGGAAGCCGACTGAACTCCTCAAGTTCCTCCCCAAGCAATGGAGGTCTACAGGTAATCTAGCTACACCTGCATCCAAGCCAAACACTTTTACTGAACAAGTTAAACGTTTTACAATCTGTCTGGATTGTTCTGTCATTTCTTTTCCTTTGTCAAAGTCTGTTGCTTTTTCTGTTTTTTTTCTTGCCATCAATCATCTCTAAGAGTTTTTCAAACAAATAAATCAAAGATGAAAGTATTTTCATGCTGAGAATAATAACCTAGAGACACAGGTGAACACTTCACCATTCCCTCTGATTTTAACATGTATTTAAAAACATTTAATTTCCTTCTGAATAACTGTGTGTAAATTGTTATTAGATGAATCGTCAGTATCCTTTGATTTTATTGACTTTCTCTGCTGATTGCTTCTGGTAATTTCCAGACTGGAATTGCTTTCACATCTCAGTAACCCAATTTACTGATCAACACTCTGCTCTGGTACCAGTTAAATATAGGAGGAGTGGAGGGGGGGGTGACAGACAATCACCCACTAGACCTGGAGAACAACCACCACACACACACAAGACACACACAGACCTGGAGAACAACCACCACACTGACAGACAAGACCCCTACTAGACCTGGAGAACAACCACCACTAGCTGACAGACAAGACCCTACTAGACCTGGAGAACAACCACCACTAGCTGACAGACAAGACCCCTACTAGACCTGGAGAACAACCACCACTAGCTGACAGACAAGACCCCTACTAGACCTGGAGAACAACCACCACTAGCTGACAGACAAGACCCCTACTAGACCTGGAGAACAACCACCACTAGCTGACAGACAAGACCCCTACTAGACCTGGAGAACAACCACCACTAGCTGACAGACAAGACCCCTACTAGACCTGGAGAACAACCACCACTAGCTGACAGACAAGACCCCTACTAGACCTGGAGAACAACCACCACTAGCTGACAGACAAGACCCCTACTAGACCTGGAGAACAACCACCACTAGCTGACAGACAAGACCCCTACTAGACCTGGAGAACAACCACCACTAGCTGACAGACAAGACCCCTACTAGACCTGGAGAACAACCACCACTAGCTGACAGACAAGACCCCTACTAGACCTGGAGAACAACAACAGGAGAAACACTGATGTATGTTTGGCCCTGTCCGGAGGTATCATTGGATGGGGCCACAGTGTCTCCTGACCCCTCCTGTCTCAGCCTCCAGTATTTATGCTGCAATAGTTTGTGTCGGGGGGCTAGGGTCAGTTTGTTATATCTGGAGTACTTCTCCTGTCTTATCCGGTGTCCTGTGTGAATTTAAGTATGCTCTCTCTAATTCTCTCTTTCTCTCTTTCTTTCTCTCTCTCGGAGGACCTGAGCCCCAGAACCATGCCTCAGGACTACCTGGCATGATGACTCCTTGCTGTCCCCAGTCCACCTGGCCATGCTGCTGCTCCAGCTTCAACTGTTCTGCCTGGCACAGTCACCCGGCACAGCCAGAAGAGGACTGGCCACCCCTCATGGCCTGGTTCCTCTATAGGTTTCTTCGTAGGATTTGGTCTTTCTAGGGAGTTTTTCCTAGCCACCGTGCTTCTACACCTGCATTGCTTGCAGTTTGGGGTTTTAGGCTGTGTTTCTGTACAGCACTTTGAGATATCAGCTGATGTACGAAGGGCTATATCAATAAATTTGATTTGATTTGTTGTGTTACTGGGAGGACAGGAGAATCACTGATGTGTTACTGGAGGACAGGAGAATTACTGATGTGTTACTGGAGGACTGGAGAATCACTGATGTGGGGAATAAGGTGTCATCTGGTATGTAGCCAACGTCTCTGGCGAACACAGAACATTCTGGTAGGAGGAAATCAAAGACATTATTTACAGATGTTTACATTACATTACAATAATTAAAGGCATATGAAATTGTTTCTTTTGAACTCTTTCTTTTGCAATATTTCTTTAGAATTCAAAAACAGAGAGTAAACTTAATACAGGCGTTAATGTATACAGCATGGACAGTATTGAGAGATAAAATGCCGCTCTTTTCAGTCTTCTTGACATAGAATAGCTCTTAGTAGGATGGTGGAGTTGTCTATTTGTTGAGTCCTGTTTTGTTTTGATTATGATACAATGACAGGAAATGCAACCAACCGCCTGTAACTAAATGCCTTTGCAGTGACAACAACAGACAGGATTATTTACCTGATAATACTTCTGAAATGTTGTTCCATCACAAAGCAAAATATATTTTCACCAGGCAGACCTAGGGTGTGTCCCAATAATCTCTCCTTCATCCTGCAGTGTGCACTCGTTCACTACTGTGTTGGCAAATGAAATAGGAAGTTTCCATACACAGTTGAAGTCAGAAGTTTACATACACCTAGGTTGGAGTCATTAAAACTTGTTTTTAAACCACTCCACAAATGTCTTGTTAACAAACTATAGTTTTGGCAAGTCGGTTAGGACATCTACTTTGTGCATGACACAAGTCATTTTTCCAACAATTGTTTACAAACAGATTATTTCATTTATAATTTACTGTATCACAATTCCAGTGGGTCAGAAGTGTACATACACTAAGTTGACTATGCTTTTAAACAGCTTGGAAAATTCCAGAAAATGATGTCATGACATTAGAAGCTTCTGATAGGCTAATTGACATAATTTGAGTCAATTGGAGGTGTACCTGTGGATGAATTTCAAGGCCTAATTTCAAACTCAGTGCCTCTTTGCTTGACATCATGTGAAAATCAAAAGAAATCAGCCAAGACTTCAGGATTTTTTTGTTGTAGACCTTCACAAGTCTGGTTCATCCTTGGGAGCCATTTCCAAATGCCTGAAGGTACCACGTTCATCTGCACAAACAACAGTAAGTAAGTATAAACATCATGGGACCACACAGCCACCATACCGCTCAGGAAGGAGACGCGTTCTGTCTCCTAGCGATGAATGTACTATGGTGGGAAAAGTGAAAATCAATCCCATAACAACAGCAAAGGACCTTGTGAAGATGCTGGAGGAAACAGGTACTAAAGTATCTATATCCACAGTAAAACATGTCCTATATCGACATAACCTGAAAGGCCGCTCAGTAAGGAAAGCCACCATAAAAAAGCCAGACTGCGGTTTGCAACTGCACATGGGGACAAAAATTTTACTTTTTGGAAAAATGTCCCCTGGTCTGATGAAACAAAAATGGAAGTATTTGGCCATAATGATCATTGTTATTTTTGGAGGAAAAAGGGGGAGCCTTGTAAGCCGAAGACACCATCCCAAAGTTGAAGCAAGGGGGTGGCGCATCATGTTGTGGGGGGGCTTTGCTGCAGGATGGACTGATGCACTTCACAAAATACATGGCATCATGAGGAAAGACAATTATGTGGATATATTGAAGCAAGGTCTCAAGACATCAGTCAGGAAGTTACAGCTTGGTCACAAATGGGTCTTCCAAATGGACAATGACCCCAAGCATACTTCCAAAGTTGTGGCAAAATCGCTCAATGACAACAAAGTCAAGGTATTGGAGTGGCCATCACAAAGCCCATAGAACATTTGTGGGTAGAACTGAAAAAGAATGTGCGAGCAAGGAGGCCTACAAACCTGACTCAGTTACACCAGCTCTGTCAGGAGGAATGGGTCAAAATTCACCCAACTTACTGTGGGAAGCTTGTGGAAGGCTACCCAAAACGTTTGACCCAAGTTAAACTATCTAAAGGCAATGCTACCAAATACTAATTGAGTGTATGTAAACTTCTGACCCTTTAAAAAATATATATTTCACCTTTATTTAACCAGGTTGTTAAGAATAAATGAGTGAAGAGGTGTGGAGCACCGGCGCCTCAGTAAACATCGCCTTCAACTTATGAAAAGCTCCGTTCGCCTCTGCTGACCACTGCAAACGCACCGGCCCCCCCTTCAGCAGTGAGGTAATAGGGGCAGCTACCTGACCAAAACCCCGGATAAACCTCCGGTAGTAATTGGCAAATCCCAAGAACCGCTGCACCTCCTTTACCGTGGTCGGAGTCGGCCAATTACGCACAGCCTTAACGCGGTCACCCTCCATTACCAAACCAGAGCTGGAAATGCGATAACCCAGGAAGGAGGAGCTTCCTCCTCCGATCTCCCTTGACGCGGTCCCTCCTAGCTCCATCGGGATAGGGGCAGGAGGATCAGGAGGTAGAACTGACAGGACCCTTTCAGAACGTCCACGAGCAGCTAGCAGATGGTCCAACCGGATCGACAGGTCTATCAGTCCATCCAGGCCAAGTGTAGTATCCCGACAGGCCAGCTCCCTACGGACGTCCTCTCTCAGGCTACACCTGTAATGGTCTATCAGGGCCCTGTCTTCCACCCTGCTCCCGCAGCCAAGGTCCGGAACTCCAGCGCGAAGTCCTGCGCGCTCCTCGTCCCCTGTCTAAGATGGAACAATCTCTCATCCGCCGCTCGACCCTCTGGAGGGTGATCGAACACGGCCCTGAAACGGCGGATGAACTCCGGGTAGTTGTCCTTCGCCGAGTCGGGCCCGTTCCAGACCGCATTAGCCCACTCCAGGGCTCTACCGGTCAGGCAGGTGATGAGGACCCCTACTCTCTCCTCCTCCGAGGGGGCCGGCCGAACGGTGGCCAGGTAGAGGTCTAATTGCAGCAGGAATCCCTGGCACCCCGTCGCTGCTCCATCGTAATTCCTCGGAGGCGTCATGTGCAGAGCGCTGGAACCGGATCCAGATGGGGGAGATGGTAGAGTTGCTGGTAGGAGGGTCGGTGGGGTAGTAGGGAAACTATTCCTCTCCCAACGATCCATCCTCTCCATCATCTGTTCTATTGCTGATCCTAGGCGATGGAGGATGGACGTGTGATGTTGAACTAGCTCCTCCATAGTGGGAAGAGGAGTGGTTGCTGCTCCTGCTGACTCCATAGTATGGTGCGGGCTTCTGTTAAGAATAAATGAGTGAAGAGGTGTGGAGTCAGGCGCAGAGAGCAAAGGATGTGGGAAAAACAACACGCTGTAATGTCCTGGAAACATAACATGTACAAAAGTGGAAACACAAATGAACAGAAATATAAACGGACAGCATGAAACCCCAAATGCCAACAAAAATACACTCAAACAAGGAAACAGGAGAACAAGCCCGCACGAAACAGAAGCGGGCTGAACAGACTATATATAACCCTATCCTAACAACCAAACTAGAAACAGGTGCTACCAATTAGACAAAACTAAACGAACACAGAACAACGGATCCGCGATAGCTAGTAGACCGGCGACGACGACCGCCGAGCGCCACCCGAACAAGAAGGGGAGTCACCTTCGGTAATATTTGTGACACAGGTAGGCTAGTTGAGAACAAGTTCTCATTTGCAACTGCTACCTGGCCAAGGTAAAGCATAGCAGTGTGAACAGACAACACAGAGTTACACATGGAGTAAACAATTAACAAGTCAATAACACAGTAGAAAAAAAGGGGAGTCTATATACAATGTGTGCAATAGGCATGAGGAGGTAGGCGAATAATTACAATTTTGCAGATTAACACTGGAGTGATAAATGATCAGATGGTCATGTACAGGTAGAGATATTGGTGTGCAAAAAGCAGAAAAGTAAATAAATATAAACAGTACGGGGATGAGGTAGGTAAAATTAGGTGGGCTATTTACCGATAGACTATGTACAGCTGCAGCGATCGGTTAGCTGCTCAGATAGCAGATGTTTGAAGTTGGTGAGGGAGATAAAAGTCTCCAACTTCAGCGATTTTTGCAATTCGTTCCAGTCACAGGCAGCAGAGAACTGGAACGAAAGGCGTCCAAATGAGGTGTTGGCTTTGGGGATGATCAGTGAGATACACCTGCTGGAGCGCGTGCTACGGGTGGGTGTTGCCATCGTGACCATTGAACTGAGATAAGGCGGAGCTTTACCTAGCATGGACTTGTAGATGACCTGGAGCCAGTGGGTCTGGCGACGAATATGTAGCGAGGGCCAGCCGACTAGAGCATACATGTTGCGGTTGTGGGTGGTATAAGGTGCTTTAGTAACAAAACGGATGGCACTGTGATAAACTGCATCCAGTTTGCTGAGTAGTGTTGGAAGCTATTTTGTAGATGACATCGCCGAAGTCGAGGATCGGTAGGATAGTCAGTTTTACTAGGGTAAGTTTGGCGGCGTGAGTGAAGGAGGCTTTGTTGCGGAATAGAAAGCCGACTCTAGATTTGATTTTAGATTGGAGATGTTTGATATGAGTCTGGAAGGAGAGTTTATAGTCTGGCCAGACACCTAGGTACTTATAGATGTCCACATATTCTAGGTCGGAACCATCCAGGGTGGTGATGCTAGTCGGGCGTGCGGGTGCAGGCAGCGAACGGCCCGAGACTTGAACCCTGTGGCACCCCCATAGAGACTGCCAGAGGACCGGACAGCATGCCCTCCGATTTGACACACTGAACTCTGTCTGCAAAGTAGTTGGGAATGTGATGAAAGAAATAAAAGCTGAAAGAAATAATTCTCTCTGGTATTATTCTGACATTTCACATTCTTAAAATAAAGTAGTGATCCTAACTGACCTAAGACATTTTTATTTTAATTAACTAGGATTAAATGTCTGGAATTGTGAAAAACTGAGTTTAAATGTATTGCTAAGGTGTATCTCTCTTTCTCTTTTTCTCTTTTTCTCTCTCTTTTTCTCTCTTTTTCTCTTTCTCTCTCTCTCTCTCTAATTCAATTCAAGGGGCTTTATTGGCATGGGAAACATATGTTTACATTGCCAAAGCAAGTGAAATGGAAAATAAACAAAAGTGAATTAAACAATGAAAATGAACAGTAAACACAAAAGGTCCACAAGACCAAATACATTTCAAATGTTATATTATGTGCAAATAGTTAAAGTATGAAAAGGGTCAATAAATAAACAAACATAAATCTGGGTTGTGTTTGTTGCTGCTGTGATGGCACACTGGTATTTCACCCAGTAGGTATGGGGAGTTTCAAAATTGTGGATCTGTGTAATCTGAGGGAAATATGTGTCTCTAATATGGTCATACATGTGGCAGGAGGTTAGGAAGTGCAGCCTGTCTTCTATTGACAGCCTGGTCTGCATAAGTATCAATAGCAATAATCAAAACATTCCTTAAGTTCGGGTCAGTCACAGTGGTCAGGTATTCACCATTCTCAATAGCAAGGCTATGCTCACTGAGTCTGTACATAGTCAAATCGTTCCTTAAGTTCGGGTCAGTCACAGTGGTCAGGTATTCACCATTCTCAATAGCAAGGCTATGCTCACTGAGTCTGTACATAGTCAAATCGTTCCTTAAGTTCGGGTCAGTCACAGTGGTCAGGTATTCTGACACTGTGCATTCTCTGTTAAGGGACAAATAGCATTCTAGTTTTCTCAGTTTCTTTTTATGAATTCTTTCCAATGTGTCAAGGAATTATCTATTAGTTTTCTCATGATTTGGTTTGGTCTAATGGTGTTGCAGTCCTGGGGCTCTGTTGGGTCTGTTTGTGTTTGTGAACAGAGCCTCAGGACCGGCTTGCTTAGGGGACTCTTCTCCAGGTTCATCTCTCTGTAGGTGATGGCTTTGTTATGGAAGGTTTGGGAATCGCTTCCTTTTAGTTGGTTGTGGAATGTAACGGCTCTTTGGATTTTGATAATTAGCGAGTATCAGCCTAATTCTGATTATATGTTGTTTTACTTTGTACACAAAATATATCTTTGCAAAATTCTGCATGCAGTCTCAATTTGGTATTTGTCTTTTGTGAATTGTTGGTTGGTGAGCGGACCTCAGACCTCACAACCATAGATGGCAATGGGTTCTATAACTGATTCAAGAATGTTTAGCCAGAATGGGTTCTATAACTGATTCAAGAATGTTTAGCCAGATCATAATTGGTATTGTGGCAAAGAAGGGGGTCGAGTGATAAGTGGCAGATATGTGAGAGCAGAGCTAGTAAACGGGCTCTGCCCGATCACTAAAATGGCCACCCCTGTCAGAACTACAGATCACAAAATGGCCGACCGCCAAAACTACAAGTCCCAGAAGCAAGGGGAACCCTCAGAAGGTGGAGCCGACTCACAGATAAAGGGTCAAGAGAAACCAGGAAGAGGAAGAGAGTTGGAAGGAGCTATGAACAATGAGAGACTATAGAGATTGGCTGGATTTACCGTTATGAGCTGGATTGTTTGGACTTACCTGTTGGCGTTCCTGGACCTACCGAGAACCCGATTCAAACCCTGCTATCCTTGACCTGGCCTAAGGCCTGGGTGGACCAGGACGGAGAAACAAACACACAGGTACTGTCCTGTTCGAAAGAACTCTCATTCTTGGGTGATTTGGTGACAGTTTACCACTTTTTGTGACAACGCTCCTAACCTTGAAGAGGTTTGCCACACGTGGTGGAGGATGCAGGCATGGACTAACATACCACTGGTTAGATAGAAGGAAAAAATAAATAAATGTTCAGTTAGCACTCCAAGGGGAGTCAGGTTTTTTTTTTGGATTTGTTTGGTTAGGACAGTTTTTCAGGAAAATGAGTATGGAGGGAGCCATACAGGCCCTGTTACAAGGGCGGCAGCCGAACAAGAGGCAACTAGAGCTTTTCATCAGGATGCAATTGTATCAGGACACGTTACAGATCCAGCATCGCACCAACCAGCTGCTCATAGAAGAGCAAGAGAGAAACACCCGGGAGTTAAGAGAAGGCCTAAAGGGGCTAGCGGACCAAATTGGGGCTCAATTACCAGCTGCAAATACCCAGAGGAGGGCCAATCATTTTCTTCAAAAAATGACAGCGCAGGATGATGTGGAAGCATATCTTACCACCTTCGAAAGGACGGCAGAGAGGGAGAAGTGGCCGAAAGAAGAATGGGCAGGGCTTCTGGCACCATACCTGGCAGGGGACGCTCAAAAGCGTTTTCGACCTGGAGTTGAAAGAAGCACAGGATTACGATAAACTAAAGGGGAGATCCTGACTAGACTGGGATTGACAGATACCGTGAGGGCACACCGCTTCCACCAGTGGTCCTACCGACCGGGACAACCCCCACGAACACAGATGTTCGACTTGATTCACCTGGCACGGAAATGGTTGCGACCAGAGACCCGGTCATCCGCCGAGATTGTCGAGACCATCGTACTCAACCAGTTTCAGCGAGGTCTACCCCAAGAAGTGAGACGATGGGTTGGCCAGAACATTTTCCGCCGACCATCTCGTGGGCCTGGTTGAACGGTATTGTACGGCAAGAACAGCTGAGCATGCACAGGAGGAAAGATTCCCGTTCCCCAGGCATGGGCGAACCAGCGGACAGGGTAAGGCTGTCCCAACATATAGAGGAAGAGAGCAGCGTGTGGCCATGAGGAAAGAATCAGATTCAGGCCAAGACACTAAGGGAAAAAACGGAAACCGGGACTGGGTGTCTCTCCCCGAACCCCTAATATCTGTTACAATTGTAATCAACCAGGACATACTTGCAGCTTATTGCCCTATTAAAGAAGAGCCAATGCAATGTAATCTCGGTTGAAGATGATATACGGTATATGTCCTGTTGTAACCACTGTATTGAAAGATCAAGAAACAAACATATGTGCAGGGTTTGAAGGGAAAGAGGTTGAAGCACTGCTGGATTCCGGCAGTATGCTAACCCTGGTCGTTGCAGGCCTAGTGCCGAATCATAAACTGGAATATCAGTGTTACATGCATTCATGGGGATACCCGTCTGGGTTAGTGAGCATACACAGAGGACGGTCTGCTGGATTATGAGGTTTGGTCCCAAAGATGCCATATGATGTAATATTGGGTAGAGACTTTCCTAACTTTGCGAATTAGGCCACAAGAATGGCATATTTGAGAATCCAACAACCCTGACCAAGCAGGAAGAAGCATGGGGCCTTCAACCAAAGCCAAGAAAAGAGGTCTCCCAGGGGACAACATCACAGGTGCTAGTAGGGGAGGAAGAGGATGAAGTGACAAACCTCGCTGATGACGAACGCTGATGACGAACAGCCCGGTATTGAGTGGCTGCTGCCAACACACTGTCATTGACACTGACCCAACTCCAGCCATTTTAATAATGGGAATTGATGGAAATGATGTAAATATATCACTAGCCACTTTAAACAATGCTACCTTATATAATGTTACTTACCCTACATTATTCATCTCATATGCATATGTATATACTGTACTCTACAACATCGACTGCATCCTTATGTAACACATGTATCACTAGCCACTTTAACTATGCCACTTTGTTTACTTTGTCTACACACTCATCTCATATGTATATACTGTACTCGATACCATCTACTGTATGCTGCTCTGTACCATCACTCATTCATATATCCTTATGTACATGTTCCTTATCCCCTTACACTGTGTATAAGACAGTAGTTTGTTTTGGAATTGTTAGTTAGATTACTTGTTGGTTATCACTGCATTGTCGGAACTAGAAGCACAAGCATTTCACTAACCATGTGTATGTGACAAATAAAATTTGATTTGATTTGATTTGGGGTTGATCTGACTCCAGAGGACGACGATATAGAACCAGCAGACCTGGCAGAGTCCTTGACTAATTTTGGGACGGCCCAAAACCAGGATCCAATCCTGCAACAAGCCAGAGCAGATGTGCAGGTCGTAGATGGTACTCCCATAAATGGTGGGATGATGCCTAATAGTTTTCCCCACTTCATCATGAAAAAGGGTTTGGTGTACAGAGTCTCGAAAATAGGGGTTGATGTGGTGGAACAGTTGTTGGTTCCCACTCGGTACCGGAGGACAGTACTGGATCTAGCTCATGGGCACATTCTGGGTGGACACCTTGGTATCGATAAAACCCGAGACCGGATTGTATTTTACTGGCCAGGAATTCAAGCTGAAGTGGCTCGGCATTGTGGAGAGTGCCCGGAGTGCCAGTTAACAGCTCCCCGACCAGCTTTTAGAAGCCCGTTAGTGCCACTCCCCATAATCAAACGCCATTTGAGAGGATAGCGATGGATTTAGTGGGCCCACTACCCAAATCCGCCAGAGGGCACCAATACATTCTGGTCATTCTAGATTATGCCACTCGCTACCCAGAAGCCATTCCCCTTCGGACGATGACTTCCAAAAATATCGCAAAGGAATTAGTGCTCTTGTTCACCAGGGTAGGGGTTCCAAAGGAGATCCTTACCGACCAGGGGACCCCCTTTATGTCCCGCCTTATGGCGGACCTTTGTAAACTGTGGCAGGTGAAACAGTTGAGGACATCGGTTTACCATCCTCAGACGGACGGGCTGGTTGAGAGATTCAACCGAACCCTGAAGTCAATGCTCAGGAAGGTAATCGATAAGGATGGGAAAAACTGGGATTGCATGTTGCCGTATCTGATGTTTGCCATTAGAGAGGTTCCTCAAGCCTCGCTGTTTTCTCCCTTTGAGCTGGTATATGGGAGGCATCCCCGGGGAATCTTAGACATCGCCCGGGAAACCTGGGAGCACCAATCCACCCCGTATACTAGTGTCATAGAGCACGTCACGGCAATGCAAGACAGGATAGCCACAGTCATGCCCATCGTCAGAGAGCACATGAGACAAACACAAGAACACCAGCGGCACACTTATAACCGGCAGGCTACCCTGAGGGAATTTCAACCGGGAGATAAGGTGTTAGTGCTGATCCCCACAGTAGAGTGTAAACTACTAGCCACATGGAAAGGGCCATATGAAGTACTGGAGAGAATAGGAGAAGTCAATTATCGGATCCGACAGCCAGGTCGACGGCCCCAGGAACAGATTTATCACATAAACCTGTTAAAAGCATGGAGAGAGAGAGAAACATTAATGGTCACATACCCCACACACATTCAGGAGACAGCCGAAGTAAATATTTCACCCACTCTGTCCCCAGCGCAAGTACAGGAAGTAAAGACCCTGATCCAGAAAAACAGAGATGTGTTTTCAGAGGTACCTGGCCGAACTGAGGTTACTCTCATGATATCGTTTCCCTACCAGGGAGAAAAGTGAGTATGAGGCCATATCGGGTACCCGAGGCTCGACGGGCCGCGATTAGAGCAGAGACTGAGAAAATGTTGACAGCTGGAGTGGTTGAAGAGTCACATAGTGAGTGGTCTAGCCCAATTGTGATGGTCTCCAAGCCCGATGGGTCGTTGCGGTTCTGTAACGACTTTCGGAAGGTAAATGAAATCTCGAAGTTTGATGCCTACCCCATGCCCCGAGTAGATGAACTACTGGAGAAAATTGGTCATGCTCGGTACATTACGACCCTTGATCTGACAAAAGGGTACTGGCAAATTCCTCTGACCCCCAGGGCCAAAGAAAAGACAGCCTTTGCAACACCTGACGGTTTGTTTCAATACACTGTCATGCCATTCGGCTTACACTGGGCCCCAGCAACCTTTCAACGGCTCATGGACAAAGTCCTAAAACCGCACAAGGCATACGCCGCAGCTTATTTAGATGACGTGGGGATCTACAGCCCAGATTGGGAATCCCACTTACCCCGGGTACAGGCAGTGTTAGATGCCCTTAGAAAGGCAGGGCTCACGGCAAACCCTGCCAAGTGTTATGTGGGGTTAGAGGAAACAGAGTATCTGGGATACACTGTGGGAAGAGGGTTAATCAAACCCCAACATAAGAAGGTGAAGGCAATTAGAGAATGGCTAAATAAGAAGCAGGTCCGAGCCTTCCTAGGGCTGACCGGTTACTACCGGAAGTTCATCCCAAGTTATGCCACAGTGGCCGCCCCAGTATCTTACCGACATGACTAGAGCCAGAGGGCCAAACATGGTCAAATGGGATGAAAGGGCCACCAAAGCATTTAGGACATTACAGGAGGCTCTCTGTTGTAACCCAGTGCTGGTGGTACCAGACTTTGAGAGAGAGTTTGTGGTTCAGACAGATGCCTCAGAGGTCGGCTTGGGAGCAGTGCTATCCCAAGAGGTAGAAGGGGTGGAACACCCCATCCTGTTTTTAAGCAGGAAGCTGGAACCACGGGAAACCAACTCTCAGTCGTTGAGAAAGAGGCGCTGGCAGTAAAGTGGGCTCTAGAAAGCCTGAAGTACTACCTGCTGGGGCGCCACTTCACCCTCATCAGTGACCATGCCCCACTCACCTGGATGCATAGGGCTAAAGAGAAGAACGCTCGGGTGATGCGGTGGTTTTTGAGTCTCCAACCGTTTCATTTTGACTTGAAACACAGAGCAGGGAAGGAAATGGGAAACGTGGATGGGTTATCCCGCATGCACGCATATTTTGTTGCAGCCCGACCTAGGGGGTCGGATCTAGGGGGAGAGATATGTGGCAAAGAAGGGGGTCGAGTGATAAGTGGCAGATATGTGAGAGCAGAGCTAGTAAACGGGCTCTGCCCGATCACTAAAATGGCCACCCCTGTCAGAACTACAGATCACAAAATGGCCGACCGCCAAAACTACAAGTCCCAGAAGCAAGGGGAACCCTCAGAAGGTGGAGCCGACTCACAGATAAAGGGTCAAGAGAAACCAGGAAGAGGAAGAGAGAGTGCTGGAAGGAGCTATGAACAATAGAGAGACTATAGAGATTGGCTGGATTTACCGTGTATGAGCTGGATTGTTTGGACTTACCTGTTGGCGTTTGGACCTGGACCTACCGAGAACCCGATTCGTGTACCGAACCCTGCTATCCTTGACCTGGCCTAAGGCCTGGGTGGACCAGGACGGAGAAACAAACACACAGGTACTGTCCTGTTCGAAAGAACTCTCATTCTTGGGTGATTTGGTGACAGTTTACCACTTACAAACGCTCCTAACCTTGAAGAGGTTTGCCACAGTATGTCAAATGTTATGTTCCTTTTTTTTGCCCTGTCTCTCAGGTCATTCACAGCTTTGTGGAAGTTACCTGTGGCGCTGATGTTTAGGCCGAGGGTATGTAACGTTTTTTGTGTGCTCTAGGGCAAAGGTGTCTAGATGGAATTTGTATTTATGGTCCTGGCAACTTTACCTTTTTTGGAACACCATTATTTTTTGTCTTACTGAGATTTACTGTCAGGGCCCAGGTCTGACAGAATCTGTGCATAAGATCTAGGTGCTGCTGTAGGCTTTCCTTGGTTGGTGACAGATCTAGGTGCTGCTGTAGGCTTTCCTTGGTTGGTGACAGAAGCACCAGATCATCAGCAGACATTTGACTTCAGATTCTAGTAGGGTGAAGCCGGGTGCTGCAGACTGTTCTAGTGCCCTCTGCAATTCACTGATATATATGTTGAAGAGGGTGGGGCTTAAGTTGCATCCCTGTCTCACCCCACGGCCCTGTGAAAATAAATGTGTGTTTTTTGCCAATTTTAACCGCACACTTGCTGTTTGTGTACATGGATTTTATAATTTATAATTTTATAACTCTACTCAGCAAATTGGATGCAGTCTATCATATCCGTTTCGTCACCAAAGCCCCATATACTACCCACCACTGCGACCTGTATGCTCTCGTTGGCTGGCCCTCACTTCATATTCGTCGCCAAACCCACTGTCTCCAGGTCATCTATAAGTCTTCGCTAGGTAAAGCTCCGCCTTATCTCAGCTCACTGGTCACCATAGCAGCACCCACCCGTAGCACGTGCTCCAGCAGGTATATTTCACTGGTCACCCCCAAAGCCTATTCCTCCTTTGGCCGCCTTTCCTTACAGTTCTCTGCTGCCAATGACTGGAACAAATTGCAAAAATCACTGAAGCTGGAGACTCATATCTCCCTCACTAACTTTAAGCATCAGCTATCAGAGCAGTTACAGATCATTGCACCTGTACGTAGTCCATCTGTGAATAGCCCATCCAACTACCTCATCCCCATATTGTTATTTATTGTTTTGCTCCTTTACACCCCAGTATCTCTACCTGCACATTCATCTTCTGCACATCTATCACTCCAGTATCTCTACCTGCACATTCATCTTCTGCACATCTATCACTACACTGTTAATTGCTAAATTGTAATTATTTCACCACTACGGCCTATTTATTGCCTTACCTCCCTAATCTTACCTCACACACTGTATATAGACTTTTTCTCTATTGTGTTATTGACTGTACGTTTGTTTATAACATGTGTAACTCTATGTTGTTGTTTGTGTCACACTGCTTTATCTTGGCCAGGTTGCAGTTGTAAATTAGAACTTGTTCTCAACTGGCCAACCTGTAAATCATTTTTTTTATTTTAGAATGTTGTATGATTTCCTCCCAACACCACTTTCCATCAATTTGTATAGCAGACCTTCATGCCAAATTTAGTCAAAAGCTTTTTTGAAATCATCAAAGAAGGAGAAGACTCTGCCTTTGTTTTGGTTTGTTTGTTTGTCACTGAGGGTGTGCAGGGCAAGTACTTGGTCTGTCGTACGGTAATTTGGTAAAAAGCCAATTTGACATTTGCTCAGTTCATTGTTTTCACTGAGGAAATGTAAGAGTCTGATGTTAATGATAATGCAGAGGATTTTCCCAAGGTTGCTGTTGACGCATATCCCATGGTAGTTATTGGGGTCAAATTTGTCTCCACTTTTGTGGATATGGGTGATCAGTCAATGGTGCTCTTGGTTCCAAATATTTGGGAAGATACCAGAGCTGAGGATGATGTTAAAGAATTTAAGTATAGCCAATTGGAATTTGTGGTCTGTATATTTTATCATTTAATTGAGGACACCATCAACACCACAGGCCTTTTTGGGTTGGAGGGTTTGTATTTTGTCCTGTAGTTCATTCAATGGAATTGAAGAATCCAGTGGGTTCTGGTCGTCTTTAATAGTTGATTTATATTTGCTCATGTATATCATTTAGTTTATAGGATATGGGGTCCCATCCCCTATTCTCACTCCTAAACTATAGGATATGGGGTCCCATCCCCTATTCTCACTCCTAAACTATAGGATATGGGGTCCCATCCCCTATTCTCACTCCTAAACTATAGGATATGGGGTCCCATCCCCTATTCTCACTCCTAAACTATAGGATATGGGGTCTCATCCCCTATTCTCACTCCTAAACTATAGGATATGGGGTCTCATCCCCTATTGTCACTACTAAACTATAGGATATGGGGTCTCATCCCCTATTCTCACTCCTAAACTATAGGATATGGGGTCTCATCCCCTATTCTCACTCCTAAACTATAGGATATGGGGTCTCATCCCCTATTGTCACTTCTAAACTATAGGATATGGGGTCACATCCCCTATTGTCACTACTAAACTATAGGATATGGGGTCTCATCCCCTATTGTCACTTCTAAACTATAGGATATGGGGTCTCATCCCCTATTGTCACATCTAAACTATAGGATATGGGGTCTCATCCCCTATTGTCACTTCTAAACTATAGGATATGGGGTCTCATCCCCTATTGTCACTACTAAACTATAGGATATGGGGTCACATCCCCTATTGTCACTACTAAACTATAGGATATGGGGTCACATCCCCTATTGTCACTACTAAACTATAGGATATGGGGTCTCATCCCCTATTGTCACTTCTAAACTATAGGATATGGGGTCTCATCCCCTATTGTCACATCTAAACTATAGGATACGGGGTCACATCCCCTATTGTCACTACTAAACTACAGTATAACGGGTCACATGAGGCTCTCTCTCTCTGGTCTCTCTCTGGTCTCTCTCTCTGGTCTCTCTCTCTGGTCTCTCTCTTGCTCTGGTTTCTCTCTCCCTCTGGTCTCTCTCTTGCTCTGGTTTCTCTCTCCCTCTGGTCTCTCTCTCTCTTACTGGTCTCCCTTTCACGCTGGTCTCTCTCTCATCTCTGATTCTCTCTCATTCTCCCTCTCCCACCAGCTTACACTCTTTCTATTTCTCTCTCACTGTATTTAAAACAATTTGACAATGAATGCTGAACCAGTAAAGTGAAACGGTGTGACATTCAGTGTGGATTCCAGACTAGGTGGTGGTGATGGAGACAGCGGAAGCAGGATATTTTTTACCAGTGGAGGCTGCTGAGGGGAGAACGGCTCATAATAATGTCTGGAACGGAGCGAATGGAATGGAATCAAACACCAGGAAACCATGGAAACCATGTGTTTGATGTATTTGATATCATTCCACTGACTCCGCTCCAGCCATTACCACGAGCCCGTCCTCCCCAATTAAGGTGCCACCAACCTCCTGTGATTTTTACCCCCAAGGCTACGGGCCTAGAGCCAACTCCCGTGGATCTCTCTCACACACACACACACACACACACACACACACACACACACACACACACACACACACACACACACACACACACACACACACACACACACACACACACACACACACACACACACACACACACACACACACACACACACGCCTCAAGCCATCACCTGCAGACTACAGGACTACAGCTGCTGGGTGAGATGGGGCTCTATTGTCTTTCACTGGGCTACTAATATAAACACCTGCCACTACTCTGAGTTATTATACACACACACACACACACACACACACACACACACACACACACACACACACACACACACACACACACACACACACACACACACACACACACACACACACACACACACACACACACACACACACACACACACACACACACACACACACACACACAGAGAGAGTCGATACCCACCACACTGTCTGAATCTTCCTGTCTCCAGGTTCAACTCTCTCCCTCTCCGGTGTACAGATTTGTAATTCCTTTCGTTCAGCTATTCCTTGTGTTGTTTTAATGAATACCAGTGAACACTATTCCACCTTCCTCCTGGCCAGCTTTCTGTTGAGATTACACTCCTTTCTCCTACTGAAAGAGACTTTGACATCAATCCAAGTATATCACTCATTTCATATCCACTCCTCCTTGGTAAGAAGTGAGTCCCATCTCTTGAACCCTGTCTTTGAGCCTGCCAGTCCCTACAATCTGTAGTAAGACTCACGTACACCTAGCTAGCAGGTCAGATTTACAGCTCAAGATGCAAGGCTTCCAGTCATTTAAAACTCAATCATCCTTTGTAAGAAATTCCACTCTTCACCACCTGTCCTGGTTTCTGTAACTGTCAATGAGTCAGTCCTCTAAATCTCCAGAGTAGTGTCTTGGGCTCAAGACAGCACCCTACATAATCTCATGGAGGATATCCACTGTGGGACCTCATGATACCCCATATCTTATAGTTTAGAAGTGACAATAGGGCATGAGACCCCATATCCTATAGTATAGTAGTGACAATAGGGGATGTGACCCCATATCCTATAGTTTAGATGTGACAATAGGGGATGAGACCCCATATCCTATAGTATAGTAGTGACAATAGGGGATGAGACCCCATATCCTATAGTTTAGAAGTGACAATAGGGGATGAGACCCCATATCCTATAGTTTAGAAGTGACAATAGGGGATGAGACCCCATATCCTATAGTTTAGTAGTGACAATAGGGGATGAGACCCCATATCCTATAGTTTAGAAGTGACAATAGGGGATGAGACCCCATATCCTATAGTTTAGATGTGACAATAGGGGATGAGACCCCATATCCT
This sequence comes from Oncorhynchus gorbuscha, assembly GCF_021184085.1. Classification (NCBI taxonomy): domain Eukaryota; kingdom Metazoa; phylum Chordata; class Actinopteri; order Salmoniformes; family Salmonidae; genus Oncorhynchus; species Oncorhynchus gorbuscha. The sequence goes on from NW_025746466.1 coordinate 31,820, forward strand.
ATAGTTTAGAAGTGACAATAGGGGATGAGACCCCATATCCTATAGTTTAGTAGTGACAATAGGGGATGAGACCCCATATCCTATAGTTTAGTAGTGACAATAGTTTAGGTGACAATGATGACCCCATATCCTATAGTTTAGAAGTGACAATAGGGGATGAGACCCCATATCCTATAGTTTAGATGTGACAATAGGGGATGAGACCCCATATCCTATAGTTTAGTAGTGACAATAGGGGATGAGACCCCATATCCTATAGTTTAGGGATGAGACCCCATATCCTATAGTTTAGAAGTGACAATAGGGGATGAGACCCCATATCCTATAGTTTAGAAGTGACAATAGGGGATGAGACCCCATATCCTATAGTTTAGAAGTGACAATAGGGGATGAGACCCCATATCCTATAGTTTAGTAGTGACAATAGGGGATGAGACCCCATATCCTATAGTTTAGAAGTGACAATAGGGGATGAGACCCCATATCCTATAGTTTAGAAGTGACAATAGGGGATGTGACCCCATATCCTATAGTTTAGTAGTGACAATAGGGGATGAGACCCCATATCCTATAGTTTAGAAGTGACAATAGGGGATGTGACCCCATATCCTATAGTTTAGTAGTGACAATAGGGGATGAGAACCCATATCCTATAACTGCACGACGCCTTCATGGCACGCCTATGATGTGGCCGGTCTTCACTTGATCGACTGCAACTTTGTCAAATATGCACCAATCGGGGTCAAACAAAGCCAGCTAGTTGGCCAATGAGCAATGTCGGGAAACTCCGTATCTGTCGCAAGGTGTTGCTGCTAATCTTGCGCGACAGCAAGCCTTTTCCTTTTGGACAACAATTATAAGAATATGGAGCGTTATGAAGTTATGAATACTGGGTGTTTTGCAAATGTTGAACTTATAATATGGCCACTAATACTGGAAAAGTTCAATCAAAGTCCAGGTATACAGATTTGACAATATTCTTGCAGAAAAATGTAATGTGAATGTTAATGTCTCCTTCACGATTTCCCCAAATGTACCTGGGTGACTTCACACTAAAAGTCATGTAGTTTGCTCATACTTCAAGTTATCCGTCTGAAGCTGTGCACATACACTGCTGCCATCTTGTGGACACCATCGGAATTACATGTGGGGCATTTCCTTTGCATTTCAAAGATGGTGGTAGAAAAAAATAAAAAATAAATCTGGCCACCCTCCAGTTATCGATTCCATTTATAGCCACCCTCCAGTTAGCCATTCCATTTATAGCCACCCTCCAGTTAGCCATTCCATTTATAGCCACCCTCCAGTTAGCCATTCCATTTATAGCCACCCTCCAGTTAGCCATTCCATTTATAGCCACCCTCCAGTTAGCCATTCCATTTATAGCCACCTTCCAGTTAGCCATTCCATTTATAGCCACCTTCCAGTTAGCCATTCCATTTATAGCCACCCTCCAGTTAGCCATTCCATTTTTAGTGGCAGGTGTTTACATCAGTAGCCCAGTGAAACACAATAGAACCCCATCTCACCCATTCTTTTCATCAATACTGACAGAAGCCGGTGTTCCGTGCTGGTGTCCCGTGCTGGTGTCCCGTGCTGGTGTCCCGTGTTGGTGATTTCTGTGCTGGTGTCCTGTGCTGGTGATTTCTGTGCTGGTGTCCCGTGCTGGTGTCCCGTGTTGGTGATTTCTGTGTTGGTGATTTCTGTGCTGGTGATTTCTGTGCTGGTGTTCCGTGCTGGTGTCCCGTGCTGGTGTTCCGTGCTGGTGTCCCGTGCTGGTGTTCCGTGCTGGTGTTCCGTGCTGGTGTCCCGTGCTGGTGTTCCGTGCTGGTGTTCCGTGCTGGTGTTCCGTGCTGGTGTCCCGTGCTGGTGTTCCGTGCTGGTGTTCCGTGCTGGTGTTCCGTGCTGGTGTCCCGTGCTGGTGTCCCGTGCTGGTGTTCCGTGCTGGTGTTCCGTGCTGGTGATTTCTGTGCTGGTGTCCTGTGCTGGTGATTTCTGTGCTGGTGTCCCGTGCTGGTGTCCCGTGTTGGTGATTTCTGTGTTGGTGATTTCTGTGCTGGTGATTTCTGTGCTGGTGTTCCGTGCTGGTGTCCCGTGCTGGTGTTCCGTGCTGGTGTCCCGTGCTGGTGTTCCGTGCTGGTGTTCCGTGCTGGTGTCCCGTGCTGGTGTTCCGTGCTGGTGTTCCGTGCTGGTGTTCCGTGCTGGTGTCCCGTGCTGGTGTTCCGTGCTGGTGTCCCGTGCTGGTGTTCCGTGCTGGTGTCCCGTGCTGGTGTCCCGTGCTGGTGTTCCGTGCTGGTGTTCCGTGCTGGTGTAAGCCGATGTAATATAATGTTCATAAAAGGGTAGAAAGATAGACAATGTCTTACTGTTTTACAAAATAGGACTTTAATGCTGTTTGTGTTAGATTGTTGTTTTATATAAAAAGGCCACTGGTATGAAATGAAAGTTGTCTCGTTTGAATAAAGACAGCTGAAGAAGTGAGTTTTGGCAGATGGCAGCTATGATCACCATGGTAACACAGTCTTAATGAAATGACAGTGTCATAAACAGAAGACAGTGTGTTATTAGATGTCATGTCCACTCATGTCCATTCATGTCCTCTCATTTCAAACCACAGATTTTTAATTTTACCTTTATTTAACTAGGCAGTTAAGAACAAATTCTTATTTACAATGACGGCCTAGGAACAGTTCCTGTTCAGGGGCAGAACAACAGATGTGTACCTTGTCAGCTCGGGGATTTGAACTTGCAACCTTCTGGTTACCCTGCCGCCCCAAATTAACTCTCTACTTTAAGCACAGAACAGGTTACTGTGAAGGTTTTCCTCTTCGTCTGAAGAGGAGGCGTAGCAAGGATCGGACCAAGATGCGGCGTGGTAAGTGTCCATAAAACATCAACTGAACACTCAATGAAATTACAAAACAATAAACGTGAACAAAACCGAAACGGTACCGTGTGGCGAACAAACACAGACACGGAAACAATCACCCACAAAACAACAGTGAAACCCAGGCTACCTAAGTATGATTCTCAATCAGAGACAACTGACGACACCTGCCTCTGATTGAGAACCATACTAGGCCTGAACACAGAAAACCAACTTAGAAACACAAAACATAGAATGCCCACCCAACTCACGTCCTGACCAACTAAAACAAACGAATAACACAAGAAGTAGGGTCAGAACGTGACAGTTACTCTGGAGAATGTAAAACACAACACTATGTCTCTATGTGTCAAGAACCAGGGTCAGAACGTGACAGTTACTCTGGAGAATGTAAAACACAACACAACACTATGTCTCTATGTGTCAAGAAGCATAGTCCTACTCTTACTGTAGCTATGAGTCGAAATGAACAGAATGTTTACCTGGAGTAAAATGGGGGAGGGTCATGCTTGTATAATTTCCATCAAGGGGAGGGTCATGCTTGTATAATTTCCGTCCAGGGGAGGGTCATGCTTGTATAATTTCCATCAAGGGGAGGGTCATGCTGGTATAATTACCATCAAGGGGAGGGTTTAGTAGTTTTTCAATCTAGTCCAGGGGAGGGTCATGCTTGTATAATTTCCATCAAGGGGAGGGTCATGCTGGTATAATTTCCATCAAGGGGAGGGTCTGTTATGCAGGTGAATGAGGACCCAAAAGCGACTTAACGGAAACAGAGTCTTTATTCCAGTCTTAAACAAAAGCGATAATCCTGGATATTATCTAGGTAAATGCAAAAACAGGAAAACTGAAATCCACTCGTCAGTAGAGAGGAATGACTGGAGACGCGACCACAGACTGCAGTTCGCTTCGGGAAGGCACCGGCCGTAGCTGACATTGACACCTGCTCACACGCAGCATCTGAAGAAGGTAAAACACGACAGGGCGGAACAAGGACACAGAACAGCGAACATCAAGCAAGGATCCGACAAGGACAGAAGCGGAAAACAGAGGAAGAAATAGGGACTCTAATCAGAGGGCAAAATAGGGGACAGGTGTGAAAAGAGTAAATGAGGTAGTTAGGAGAATGAGGAACAGCTGGGAGCAGGAACGGAACGATAGAGAGAGAGAGCGAGAGAGGGAGAGAGGGAGAGGGAGAGAGAGGGATAGAAAGAGGGAAAGAACCTAATAAGACCAGCAGAGGGAAATGAATAGAAGGGAAGCACAGAGACAAGACATGATAATCAATGACAAAACATGACAGTACCCCCCCCACTCACCGAGCGCCTCCTGGCGCACTCGAGGAGGAACCCTGGCGGCAACGGAGGAAATCATCAATCAACGAACGGTCCAGCACGTCCCGAGAAAGAACCCAACTCCTCTCCTCAGGACCGTAACGGGAGACGATGAAGAGGGAATCTAGGGCTACTACTCCTATAAAAATGAGACACGGGTAGAGAACTGTAAGCGTTAGAGCAATCAGGACCAAACAGGCCAGGAGAGTAACAACTAGGGACAGACTGAGACACAGCAAGGCTAAGACCAGGAACAGGAGAGAGGCGGTGGCTGTGGACAGACTGAGACACAGCAAGTGCAGGAGCAGGACCAGGAGAGATGCGGTGGCAGGGGACAGACTGAGACACAGCAAGGACAGGAGAGATGCGGTGGCTGGGGACAGACTGAGACCCAGCAAGACCAGGAGCAGAAGCAGGAAAAAAGTTACCGGTCTTATTCTGCGCGCAGTCCGAACAAGCAGCCACGAAACGGCGCGTGTCACGCTCCTGAGTAGGCCACCAAAACCGCTGGCGAATAGAAGCAAGCGTACCCCGGACGCCGGGGTGGCCAGCTAACTTGGCAGAGTGAGCCCACTGAAGGACAGCCAGACGAGTAGAGACAGGAACGAAAAGAAGGTTACTAGGACAAGCGCGCGGCGACGGAGTGTGAGTGAGTGCTTGCTTGACCTGTCTCTCAATTCCCCAGACATTCAACCCGACAACACGCCCCTCAGGGAGAATCCCCTCGGGATCGGTAGACGCTACAGAAGAACTGAAGAGACGGGATAAAGCATGAGGCTTGGTTTTCTTAGTACCCGGGCGATAAGAAATCACGAACTCGAAACGAGCGAAAAACAACACCCAACGAGCTTGACGCGCATTGAGTCGTTTGGCAGAACGGATGTACTCAAGGTTCTTTTGGTCAGTCCAAACGACAAAAGGAACGGTCGCCCCCTCCAACCACTGTCGCCATTCGCCTAAGGCTAAACGGATGGCGAGCAGTTCGCGGTTAGCCACATCATAGTTACGTTCCGACGGCGACAGGCGATGAGAAAAATACGCGCAAGGGTGGACCCCATCGTCAGTATTGGAGCGCTGGGACAGAATGGCTCCCACGCCCACCCCCGACGCGTCTACCTCGACAATGAACTGTTTAGTGACGTCAGGTGCAACAAGGATAGGAGCGGATGCAAAACGCTTCTTAAGGAGATCAGTACAACAATCATACGACCGGTGAGGAGGGAGGGAGGTGGCTCTAGACCGACTGAAGACCGTGCGCAGATCATGATATTCCTCCGGCCCTCCTGTCAAATCACCAGGTTCCTCCTGTGAAGAGGGAGCAGAAGAAACAGGAGGAATAGCAGACATTAAACATTTCACATGACAAGAAACGTTCCAGGAAAGGATAGAATTACTAGACCAATCAAAAGAAGGATTATGACACACTAGCCAGGGATGACCCAAAACAACAGGTGTAAAAGGTGAACAAAAAATCAAAAAAGAAATGGTCTCACTATGGTTACCAGATACTGTGAGGGTTAAAGGTAGTGTTTCACATAATATACTGGGGAGAGGACTACCATCCAAGGCGAACATGACCGTGGGCTCCCCTAACTGTCTGAGAGGAATGTCATGTTCCCGAGCCCAGGCTTCGTCCATAAAACAGCCCTCCGCCCCAGAGTCTATTAATGCACTGCAGGAAGCTGCCGGTCCGGTCCAGCGTAGATGGACCGGCAAGGTAGTACAGGTACTTGACGGAGAGGACAGTGTAGTAGCGCTTATCAGTCGCCCTCCGCTTACTGATGAGCTCTGGCCTTTAACTGGACATGAAATGACAAAATGACCAGCGGAACCGCAATAGAGACAGAGGCGGTTGGTGATTCTCCGTTCCCTCTCCTTAGTCGAGATGCGAATACCCCCCCAGCTGCATGGGCTCAACACCTGAGTCAGTGGGGAAAGATGGTAGTGTCGGGGAGAGGGGACCTCCCGGGAGAGAGTCTCATCCTTAACCTTAGCGTGGAGTCCCTCCAGAAAACGAGCGAGCAACGCCTGCTCGTTCCAGTTACTGGAGGCAGCAAGAGTGTGAAACTCTATAGAGTAATCCGTTATGGATCGATTACCTTGACATAGGGAAGACAGGGACCAGGAAGCTTCTTTCCCAAAAACAGAACGATCAAAAACCCGTATCATCTCCTCTTTAAAGTTCAGATTAACGTTAGTACACTCAGCCCTTGCCTCCCAGATAGCTGTGCCCCACTCCCGAGCCCGACCAGTAAGGAGTGAAATGACGTAGGCGATCCGAGCTCTCTCTCTTGAGTATGTGTTGGGCTGGAGAGAGAACACAATATCACACTGGGTGAGAAAGGAGCGGCACTCAGTGGGCTGCCCAGAGTAACATGGTGGGTTATTAACCCTAGGTTCCGGAGACTCGGAAGACCAGGAAGTAGCTGGTGGCACGAGACGAAGACTCTGAAACTGTCCCGAGAGGTTGGAAACCTGAGCGGCCAGGGTCTCAACGGCATGACGAGCAGCAGACAATTCCTGCTCGTGTCTGCCGAGCATCGCTCCCTGGAACTCGACAGTAGAGTAGAGAGAATCCGTAGTCGCTGGGTCCATTCTTGGTCGGATCCTTCTGTTATGCAGGTGAATGAGGACCCAAAAGCGACTTAACGGAAACAGAGTCTTTATTCCAGTCTTAAACAAAAGCGATAACATGACAGGGTCATGCTGGTATAATTTCCATCAAGGGGAGGGTCATGCTTGTATAATTTCCATCAAGGGGAGGGTCATGCTGGTATAATTTCCATCAAGGGGAGGGTCATGCTGGTATAATTTCCATCAAGGGAGGGTCATGCTGGTATAATTTCCATCAAGGGGAGGGTCATGCTGGTATAATTTCCATCAAGGGGAGGGTCATGCTGGTATAATTTCCATCAAGGGGAGGGTCATGCTGGTATAATTTCCATCAAGGGGAGGGTCATGCTGGTATAATTTCCATCAAGGGGAGGGTCATGCTGGTATAATTTCCATCAAGGGGAGGGGCGCTATATCGAATCAAATCATCAAATCAAATTTTATTTGTCACATACACATGGTTAGCAGATGTTAATGCGAGTGTAGCGAAATGCTCGTGCTTCTAGTTCCGACAATGCAGTAATAACCAACAAGTAATCTAACTAACAATTCCAAAACTACTGTCTTATACACACAAGTGTAAGGGGATAAAGAATATGTACATAAAGATATATGAATGAGTGATGGTACAGAGCAGCATACAGTAGATGGTATCGAGTACAGTATATACATATGAGATGAGTATGTAAACAAAGTGGCATAGTTAAAGTGGCTAGTGATACATGTATTACATAAAGATGCAGTAGACGATATAGAGTACAGTATATACATATACATATGAGATGAATAATGTAGGGTATGTAAACATTATATTAGGTAGCATTGTTTAAAGTGGCTAGTGATATATTTCACATCATTTCCCATCAATTCCCATTATTAAAGTGGCTGGCGTTGAGTCAGTGTCAGTGTGTTGGCAGCAGCCACTCAATGTTAGTTTAACAGTCTGATGGCCTTGAGATAGAAGCTGTTTTTCAGTCTCTCGGTCCCAGCTTTGATGCACCTGTACTGACCTCGCCTTCTGGATGATAGTGGGGTGAACAGGCAGTGGCTCGGGTGGTTGTTGTCCTTGATGATCTTTATGGCCTTCCTGTGACATCGGGTGGTGTAGGTGTCCTGGAGGGCAGGTAGTTTGCCCCCGGTGATGCGTTGTGCAGACCTCACTACCCTCTGGAGAGCCTTACGGTTGTAGGCGGAGCAGTTGCTGTACCAGGCGGTGATACAGCCCGACAGGATGCTCTCGATTGTGCATCTGTAGAAGTTTGTGAGTGCTTTTGGTGAACAGGGAGTACAGGAGAGGGCTCAGAACGCACCCTTGTGGGGCCCCAGTGTTGAGGATCAGCAGCGTGGAGATGTTGTTGCCTACCCTCACCACCTGGGGGCGGCCCGTCAGGAAGTCCAGTACCCAGTTGCACAGGGCGGGGTCGAGACCCAGGGTCTCGAGCTTGATGACGAGCTTGGAGGGCACTATGGTGTTAAATGCCGAGCTGTAGTCGATGAACAGCATTCTCACATAGGTATTCCTCTTGTCCAGATGGGTTAGGGCAGTGTGCAGTGTGGTTGAGATTGAATCGTCTGTGGACCTATTTGGGCGGTAAGCAAATTGGAGTGGGTCTAGGGTGTCAGGTAGGGTGGAGGTGATATAGTCTCTCAAAGCACTCTCAAAGGGCACCTATAGGCTGAGTGTGGTCTCACTCAAATGATACATAGCCTCTAGGCTAAATATGCTACGAAGTAAATGATCAGAGAAGCACGGAGCAAAGCTATATTTCTAAGATAGCTGCTGGGATGGTGTGAATATGAATAAAATACTCTGCATTACACACTGTAATGGATATTCCAACCCTGCTCTGCTCTTGCTGATCCAAACTGTTTTTGTGTGCTGCCTAACCAATGGCTGTGCTGTGTAGCCCTACGGTGCCAGTTCAAGAGGAGAGTCAAAGGCTTCTTCTGAAAATAATTTATTGATTCGGCCTAGTCCACAAAAAAATCACTATCTTTCGCGGGATGAGCCTGTAGACTCTGTTCTGTTCAGTTTGAGAAGGAGAGCGCGAAGATGAGAAGAAGGACTGGAGGTCAACTTTGAAAGCTTGCTACTACTGTAACAGATTTGATTAGAAACCATATGATTCTTTCCCGCGATGTATTTAGAAGAGTTATTGACCTCACAATCAGACAGGTTCACAATAAACTTACATTGTAGAGCTGAAACTGGAAGCAGCAGCCGCAGCACAATCAATGGGAAATGGACAGCTCCTGGTGCTGAAAGTAGCCAAACTGGAGTAGCCATTATTCATTAAAACCGTCTTCATTTTAATTAGACTTTATTAACAACAAGAGGGCTTTGTGTTGGAGCCTATTTCCCCCTATTGAAGAAATACATGAATAAGATGTAGGTCTACCTGTTTGACAGACGACATTAGGCCATAGGCTGCTATATCCACAGATGTGTAGGTCTACCTGTTTGACAGACGACATTAGGCCATAGGCTGCTATATCCACAGATGTGTAGGTCTACCTGTTTGACAGGACGACATTAGGCCATAGGCTGCTATATCCACAGATGTGTAGGTCTACCTGTTTGACAGACGACATTAGGCCATAGGCTGCTATATCCACAGATGTGTAGGTCTACCTGTTTGACAGACGACATTAGGCCATAGGCTGCTATATCCACAGATGTGTAGGTCTACCTGTTTGACAGACGACATTAGGCCATAGGCTGCTATATCCACAGATGTGTAGGTCTACCTGTTTGACAGACGACATTAGGCCATAGGCTGCTATATCCACAGATGTGTAGGTCTACCTGTTTGACAGACGACATTAGGCCATAGGCTGCTATATCCACAGATGTGTAGGTCTACCTGTTTGACAGACGACATTAGGCCATAGGCTGCTATATCCACAGATGTGTAGGTCTACCTGTTTGACAGATGACATTAGGCCATAGGGCTGCTATATCCACAGATGTGTAGGTCTACCTGTTTGACAGACGACATTAGGCCATAGGCTGCTATATCCACAGATGTGTAGGTCTACCTGTTTGACAGACGACATTAGGCCATAGGCTGCTATATCCACAGATGTGTAGGTCTACCTGTTTGACAGACGACATTAGGCCATAGGCTGCTATATCCACAGATGTGTAGTTTGACAGACGACATCTAGGCCTGTTTGACCTGTTTGACAGACGACATTAGGCCATAGGCTGCTATATCCACAGATGTGTAGGTCTACCTGTTTGACAGACGACATTAGGCCATAGGCTGCTATATCCACAGATGTGTAGGTCTACCTGTTTGACAGACGACATTAGGCCATAGGCTGCTATATCCACAGATGTGTAGGTCTACCTGTTTGACAGACGACATTAGGCCATAGGCTGCTATATCCACAGATGTGTAGGTCTACCTGTTTGACAGACGACATTAGGCCATAGGCTGCTATATCCACAGATGTGTAGGTCTACCTGTTTGACAGACGACATTAGGCCATAGGCTGCTATATCCACAGATGTGTAGGTCTACCTGTTTGACAGACGACATTAGGCCATAGGCTATATCCACAGATGTGTAGGTCTACCTGTTTGACAGACGACATTAGGCCATAGGCTGCTATATCCACAGATGTGTAGGTCTACCTGTTTGACAGACGACATTAGGCCATAGGCTGCTATATCCACAGATGTGTAGGTCTACCTGTTTGACAGACGACATTAGGCCATAGGCTGCTATATCCACAGATGTGTAGGTCTACCTGTTTGACAGACGACATTAGGCCATAGGCTGCTATATCCACAGATGTGTAGGTCTACCTGTTTGACAGACGACATTAGGCCATAGGCTGCTATATCCACAGATGTGTAGGTCTACCTGTTTGACAGATGACATTAGGCCATAGGCTGCTATATCCACAGATGTGTAGGTCTACCTGTTTGACAGACGACATTAGGCCATAGGCTGCTATATCCACAGATGTGTAGGTCTACCTGTTTGACAGATGACATTAGGCCATAGGCTGCTATATCCACAGATGTGTAGGTCTACCTGTTTGACAGACGACATTAGGCCATAGGCTGCTATATCCACAGATGTGTAGGTCTACCTGTTTGACAGACGACATTAGGCCATAGGCTGCTATATCCACAGATGTGTAGGTCTACCTGTTTGACAGACGACATTAGGCCATAGGCTGCTATATCCACAGATGTGTAGGTCTACCTGTTTGACAGACGACATTAGGCCATAGGCTGCTATATCCACAGATGTGTAGGTCTACCTGTTTGACAGACGACATTAGGCCATAGGCTGCTATATCCACAGATTTCCTTGGTCAATTCCTCCACCCACCATGCACTCTTTAACTAGCCTACCTCCATGTCAGTGAAGGGCTGTTGAGATAATACCAAGACTTGAATTGAGGGCGTGTGAGAGGTTATGACGCAGGCCTACCCTTTTCTTAAAGAAAATGTCAAAAAGTACAGGCCTACTCCTCTTTAGCTTGAGATTTTAAAGACAATAAAACACATCAGATCATATAAAGAAATCTACCACAGTGTTTTGATCCACTGTGCTTGATGCTAGAAACGAGCTGTAAAATACCCGGGAGAGACAGGACTCCCACTGTGCTTGATGCTAGAAACGAGCTGTAAAATACCCGGGAGAGACAGGACTCCCACTGTGCTTGATGCTAGAAACGAGCTGTAAAATACCCGGGAGAGACAGGACTCCCACTGTGCTTGATGCTAGAAACGAGCTGTAAAATACCCGGGAGAGACAGGACTCCCACTGTGCTTGATGCTAGAAACTGTAAAATACCCAGGACTCCCACTGTGCTTGATGCTAGAAACAGGAAAATACTCCCACTGTGCTTGATGCTAGAAAAAAAAAAAAGAGCTGTAAAATACCCGGGAGAACAGGACTCCCACTGTGCTTGATGCTAGAAACAAGCTGTAAAATACCCGGGAGAGACAGGACTCCCACTGTGCTTGATGCTAGAAACGAGCTGTAAAATACCGGGAGAGACAGGACTCCCACTGTGCTTGATGCTAGAAATGTAAAATACCCGGAGACAGGACTCCCATGTCATTGTTTCCCTGACAGTCAGAGGCTGAGCAACAACCTGTAGCCGAGGAGACAGAAAATAGACTTTCTTTGGCAGGAAATCTAATTCTGTCACTGTCAATTGATTAAGCTATTCATGTTCTGTTTCATAGAAGATGTTGGGGTGGAAAGGTTGGCCTAACGTTTGAAAATGCATATAATCAGATTCCTAATGACATCTCATATTTAATTATTTGTAAAAAAAAAAAAGAGACCGTTTTGTTGCAATAAAGACACAGATTTACCATTGACTCCCGTTTGTTTTCTACACTGCTGCTACTCTTTGTTTATTATTTACATTTACATTTACATTTAAGTCATTTAGCAGACGCTCTTATCCAGAGCGACTTACAAATTGGTGCATTCACCTTATGACATCCAGTGGAACAGCCACTTTACAATAGTGCATCTAAATATTTTAAGGGGGGGAGGGGGGGTGAGAAGGATTACTTTATCCTATCCTATTATCTATGCATAATCACTTCACCCCTACCTACATGTACAAGTGACCTCAACTAACCTTAGCCTTGTTATTGCTATTTTATTGTGTTAATTTTTATTATTTTTAATTAGAATTTTTTACTTTAGTTTATTTGGTAAATATTTACCGTAAATGCTTACTTACGAGCACTGTCGGTTAATCATTTCACGGTAAGGTCTACACCTGTTGTAGTCGGCCGCATGTGACAAATAAAGTTAGATTTGATTTGGCATCGTAGGCCCACCTCTCTGTTTGTTCTTAGCCTGTAATTCTGGTCATTTGTGTGGTATGAAAAAAGGTTCTGCTAATATGTAAACTGACAAAGAATTACATGAAATGTTTCTAAAAGGTTATTCTTTCTCAAACTGGCAAATGCGATAACAGATTGATGCGAGGCTTTTACTGTGAACGAGATCTTTCTACCCCTGCTCTTGTCCACGGTTGTCTGCGAACCGACAACCTTCTGGCCCGCGTAAACTTTTTTCTTTCAAGTATTCAGGCAGGGTTTAGGTAAAACAGCCCTGTAAACTCTATTCTTTCAAGTGTTCAGGCAGGGTTTAGGTAAAACAGCCCTGTCAACTCTATTCTTTCAAGTGTTCAGGCAGGGTTTAGGTAAAACAGCCCTGTCAACTCTATTCTTTCAAGTGTTCAGGCAGGGTTTAGGTAAAACAGCCCTGTCAACTCTTTTCTTTCAAGTGTTCAGGCAGGGTTTAGGTAAAACAGTCCTGTAAACTCTTCTCTTTCAAGTGTTCAGGCAGGGTTTAGGTAAAACATATTTTGCTGAAGGGAGGGTTTAGGTAAAACATATTTTGCTGAAGGGAGGGTTTAGGTAAAACATATTTTGCTGAAGGGAGGGTTTAGGTAAAACATATTTTGCTGAAGGGAGGGTTTAGGTAAAACATATTTTGCTGAAGGGAGGGTTTAGGTAAAACATATTTTGCTGAAGGGAGGGTTTAGGTAAAACATATTTTGCTGAAGGGAGGGTTTAGGTAAAACATATTTTGCTGAAGGGAGGGTTTAGGTAAAACATATTTTGCTGAAGGAAGGGCCATCCATTTTCATTTCCAGAGAAGTCCGATTTTCTCCATGTAACCCTTATTATCAATACCGTTCACTCCTTTACTTTCTACAGAGACAGCTGCCTGCATTACGCCTAATGTGTGTCTGAGTTATTCTCAGTTCACTAGCAGAGAGAATCCCAGATCAGATTGTGCCTAATGTGTGTCTGAGTTATTCTCAGTTCACTAGCAGAGAGAATCCCAGATCAGATTGTGCCTAATGTAAGTGTGTCTGAATTATTCTCGGTTCACTAGCAGAGAGAATCCCAGATCAGATTGTGCCTAATGTAAGTGTGTCTGAATTATTCTCGGTTCACTAGCAGAGAGAATCCCAGATCAGATTGTGCCAGTGTAACCAGTGTGAAATGGCTAGCTAGTTAGCGGGGTGCGCGCTAATAGCGTTTCAATCAGTGACCTTGAAGTAGTTGTTTCCACCGGTGCTTTTGTGGAGCGATAGGTAACGATGTTTCGCTGGAGGCAGTTGTTGTGTTCAGAGGGTCCCTGATTCGAGTCCAGGTAGGGGCGAGGAGAGGGACGGAAACAACACTGTTACACCAACTCCTAAGGTGGTCGTTTGGCATAACAAGGAATAATAGGTATGGGCACAAACAGATCTGGGACACCAGGACTAAAGTTCCAGGCTTCAGCGGCCAACTAGGGACCACGGCGTTACTTCTGACCAGAACCCTGAGGGTATAGGGAAGTGTAGGGAATATAGTGGTATTAGGAATGGAAACACTGAGATGCTTCTGTCTGTTGTTGGATGGTCTGTTGGAGTCAGGACAGGGGTCAGTGAAACATGAGGGAATAAAAAGGAGATGGATGGATGGAGTGAGAGATGGATGGATGGAGTGAGAGAAGGATGGATGGATGGATGGAGTGAGAGGAGGGAATAAAGGAGAGATGGATGGATGGATGGAGTGAGAGAAGGATGGATGGAGTGAGAGAAGGAGAGAATAAAGGAGAGATGGATGGATGGAGTGAGAGAAGGAGGGAATAAAGGAGAGATGGATGGATGGAGTGAGAGATGGATGGATGGAGTGAGAGAAGGAGGGAATAAAGGAGAGATGGATGGATGGAGTGAGAGAAGGGAATAAGGGAGAGATGGATGGATGGCGTGAGAGAAGGAGAGAATAAAGGAGAGATGGATGGATGGAGTGAGAGATGGAGAGAATAAAGGAGAGATGGATGGATGGATGGATGGAGAGATGGATGGATGGATGGAGTGAGAGAAGGAGAGAATAGAGGAGATATGGATGGATGGAGTGAGAGAAGGAGAGAATAAAGGAGAGATGGATGGATGGAGTGAGAGAAGGAGGGAATAAAGGAGAGATGGATGGATGGAGAGAATAGAGGAGAGATGGATGGATGGATGGAGTGAGAGATGGATGGATGGAGTGAGAGATGGATGGATGGAGTGAAAGAAGGAGGGAATAAAGGAGAGATGGATGGATGGAGTGAGAGATGGATGGAGTGAGAGAAAGAGATAATAAAGGAGAGATGGATGGATGGAGAGATGGATGGAATAAATGAGAGATGGATGGATGGAGTGAGAGAAGGGAATAAAGGAGAGATGGATGGATGGAGTGAGAGAAGGGAATAAAGGAGAGATGGATGGATGGAGTGAGAGGAGGGAATAAAGGAGAGATGGATGGATGGAGTGAGAGGAGGGAATAAAGGAGAGATGGATGGATGGAGTGAGAGGAGGGAATAAAGGAGAGATGGATGGATGGAGTGAGAGGAGGGAATAAAGGAGAGATGGATGGATGGATGGAGGAGAGGAGGGAATAAAGGAGAGATGGATGGATGGATGGAGTGAGAGAAGGGAATAAAGGAGAGAGGGATGGATGGAGTGAGAGAAGGGAATAAAGGAGAGATGGATGGATGCATTCAGCACTGAAGCTGTCTAAGGAATGGCACTGACTGAGAATAAAATTTAATGATACTGGGTGTGTGAGCATCAATGCATACACTGAATTTGTGTGTGTGTGTGTGTGTGTGTGTGTGTGTGTGTGTGTGTGTGTGTGTGTGTGTGTGTGTGTGTGTGTGTGTGTGTGTGTGTGCGTGTGTGTGTGTGTGTGTGTGTGTGTGTGTGTGTGTGTGTGTGTGTGTGTGTGTGTGTGTGTGTGTGTGTGTGTGTGTGTGTGTGTGTGTGTGTTACTCAACAGAGATAATACCTTATTTACTTTGGCAATGGACTGAGTGAACGTCTTCAAATCTGCCAAATGACAATATAAAAACAGAATATTATACAAGACTGAAAACACTTTCGTTGTCATCACATCATGGCACCCTATTCCATACATGGTGCACTACAACAGACCAGACCTATTCCCTAACTAGTGCACTATATAGAGACTAGAGTGTCATTTGGGATGCATTCCAAGGCTAACTAAGGTGTGTGTGCATTTGGAAAGTATTCAGACCCCTTGACTTTTTATCCCACATTTTGTTACATTACATTCTAAAATGTATTTAAAATAAAAAATCCTCATCGATCTACACACAATGCCCCATAATGACATCACAATACCCCATAATGACATCACAATGCCCCATAATGACATCACAATGCCCCATAGAGACATTACAAAAACAGAAACAAATACAGAAATACCTTATTTACATAAGTATTCAGACCATTTGCTATTAGATTCTAAATTGAGCTCAGGTGCATCCTGTTTCCATTGATCATCCTTAAGATGTTTCTACAACTTGATTGGAGTCCACCTGTGGTAAATTCAATTGATTGGTCATGATTAGGAAAGGCACACACCTGTCTATTTAAGGTCACACAGTTGACAGTGCATGTCAGAGAAAAAAAACAAGCCATGAGGTCGAAGGAATTGTCTGTATGGCTCTGACACAGGATTGTGTCGAGGCACAGATCTGGGGAAGGGTACCAAAACATTTCTGCCCCCAAGAACACAGTGGCCTCCATCATTCTTAAATGGAAGAAGTTTGAAACCACCAAGACTCTTCCTAGAGCTGGCCGCCCGGCCAAACTGAGCAATCGGGGGAGAAGGGCCTTAGTCAGGGTGGTGACCAAGAACCCGATGGCCAATCTGACAGAGCTCTAAAGTTCCTCTGTGGAGATGGGAGAACCTTCCAGAAGGACAACCATCTCTGCAGCACACCATGAATCCGGCCTTTATATAGTAGAGTGACCAGCCAGAAGCTACATTTCTCAGTAGAAGGCACATGACAGCCTGCTTGGAGTTTACCAAAAGGCACCTAAAGACTCTCAGACCAGGAGAAACAAGATTCTCTGATCTGATGAAAGCAAGACGCAACTTTTTGGCCTGAATCCCAAGCATCACGTCTCGAGGAAATCTGCATGGTGGTGGCAGCATCATGCTGTGGGGATGTGTTACAGTGGCAGGGACTGGGAGACTAGTCAGGATGGAGGGAAAGATGAACATAGGAAAGTACAGAGAGATCCTTGATGAAAACCTGCTCCAGAGAGATCAGGACCTTAGACTGGGGTTCCAACAGGACAATGACCCTAAACACACAGCCAAGACAACGCAGCAGTGGCTTCGGGACAAGTCTATGAATGTCCTTGAGGGCCACTCAAGCCAGAGCCCGGACTTGAACCTGATAGAACATCTCTGGAGAGACCTGAAAATAGCTGTGCAGGGATGCTCCCCATCCAACCTGACAGAGCTTGAGAGGATCTGCAAAGAAGAATGGGAGAAACTCCCCAAATACAGGTGTGCCAAGCTTGGTGTCATGGAAAACATAGCTTGTCCCAAAAGTGGTTTCTACACCCAGTATCAGTATGGGCTATGTTGAGCATAGGGACTGGGTAAGGTTGAGGGTGAGCCTTGGGGTAATGGTGTCCTGTGGGTGATGGTGTCCTGTGGTGTCCTGTGACAGTGGGTGATGGTGTCCTGTGACAGTGGGTGATGGTGTCCTGTGACAGTGGGTGATGGTGTCCTGTGGGTGATGGTGTCCTGTGACTGTGGGTGATGGTGCTGGTAGGTCAAAGTTGCTTTCAAGGAATGGGGATGTGGTATACTATATATAGTGTTGAAGTCGGAAGTTTACATACACCTTTGCCAAATACATTAAACTCAGTTTTTCACAATTCCTGACATTTAATCTTAAGAACAATTCCCTGTCTTAGGTCAGTTAGAATATCAGAATAATAATAGTGATTTATTTCAACTTTTATTTCTTTCACCACATTCCCATTAGGTCAGAAGTTTACATATACTCAATTAGTATTTGGTAGCATTGCCTTTAGATTGTTTAACTTGGGTCTGTCACGCCCTGGCCAGAGAGAGGCTTTTATTCTCTATTTTGGTTAGACTAGGGTGGGAATTCTAGTTTCTTTATTTCTATGTCTTCTATTTCTGTGTGTTTGGCTGGGTGTGGTTCTGAATCAGAGGCAGCTGTCTATCGTTGTCTCTGATTGAGAATCATACTTAGGCATCTTTTTCCACCTGTGTTTGTGGGTTGTTTTCACCAGACGGAACTGTTTCGTTTTTGTTCCAGTGTTCAGTTTGAATAAATAATCATGAACCACGCTGCGCTTTGGTCCTCTTCTTCAGACGAGCGTGACAGGGTCAAAGGTTTCGGGAAGCATTCCACAAGCTTCCCACAATAAATTGGGTGAATTTTGGCCCATTCCTGCTGACAGAGCTGGTATAACTGAGTCAGGTTTGTAGGCCTCCTCACTCGCACGTGCTTTTTCAGTTCTGCCCACAAATTTTCTATAGGATTGAGGTCAGGGCTTTGTGATGGCCACTCTAATACATTGACCTTGTCGTCCTTAAGCCATTTTGCCACAACTTTGGAAGTATGCTTGGGGTCATTGTCCATTTGGAAGACCCATTTGCGACCAAGCTTTAACTTCCAGACTGAAGTCTTGAGATGTTGCTTCAATATATCCACATCCTTTTCCTGCCCCATGATGAAATCTGTTTTGTGAAGTGTACCAGTCCCTCCTGCAGAAAAGCTTCATAGTTGGGATGGTGCTCTTCGGCTTGCAAGCCTCCCCCTTTTACTCTCCAAACATAACGATGGTCATTATGGCCAAACAGTTATATTTTTGTTGTTTCATCAGACCAGAAGACATTTCTCCAAAAAGTACAAACTTTGTCCACCTGTGCAGTTGCAAACCGTAGTCTGGCTTTTTATGGCGGCTTTGGAGCAGTGGCGTCTTCCTTGCTGAGCGTCCTTTCAGGTTATGCGTCCTTTCGATATAGGACTCGTTTTACTGTGGATATAGATACTTTTGTACATGTTTCCTCCAGCATCTTCACAAGGTCCTTGATGTTCTGGAATTGATTTGCACTTTTCATCTCTAGGAGACAGAACGTGTCTCCTTCCTGAGCGGTATGATGGCTGCGTGGTCCCATGGTGTCTATACTTGTGTACTATTGTTTGTACAGATGAACGTGGTGCCTTCAGACATTTGGAAATTGCTCCCAAGGATGAACCAGACTTGTGGAGGTCTACAATTTTTTTTCTGAGGTCTTGGCTGATTCTTTTGATTTTCCCCTGATGTCAAGTAAAGAGGCACTGAGTTTGAAAGTAGACCTTGATATTCCTCCACAGGTACACCTCCAAATGACTCAAATTATGTCAATTAACCTCTATCATAGTCTCTCTCTCTCTGCTACTCTATCATAGTCTCTCTCTCTCTGCTACTCTATCATAGTCTCTCTCTCTCTGCTACTCTATCATAGCCTCTCTCTCTCTGCTACTCTATCATAGTCTCTCTCTCTCTCTCTGCTACTCTATCATAGTCTCTCTCTCTCTGCTACTCTATCATAGCCTCTCTCTCTCTCTGCTACTCTATCATAGTCTCTCTCTCTCTGCTACTCTATCATAGTCTCTCTCTCTCTCTCTCTCTGCTACTCTATCATAGTCTCTCTCTCTCTCTCTCTCTGCTACTCTATCATAGTCTCTCTCTCTCTCTCTCTGCTACTCTATCATAGCTCTCTCTCTCTCTCTCTGCTACTCTATCATAGCCTCTCTCTCTCTGCTACTCTATCATAGCCTCTCTCTCTCTCTGCTACTCTATCATAGCCTCTCTCTCTCTGCTACTCTATCATAGCCTCTCTCTCTCTGCTACTCTATCATAGTCTCTCTCTCTCTGCTACTCTATCATAGCCTCTCTCTCTCTGCTACTCTATCATAGTCTCTCTCTCTCTCTGCTACTCTATCATAGTCTCTCTCTCTCTCTCTGCTACTCTATCATAGTCTCTCTCTCTCTCTCTGCTACTCTATCATAGTCTCTCTCTCTCTGCTACTCTATCATAGTCTCTCTCTCTCTCTCTGCTACTCTATCATAGTCTCTCTCTCTCTCTCTCTGCTACTCTATCATAGGCTCTCTCTCTCTCTCTGCTACTCTATCATAGCCTCTCTCTCTCTGCTACTCTATCATAGCCTCTCTCTCTCTGCTACTCTATCATAGCCTCTCTCTCTCTGCTACTCTATCATGGTCTCTCTCTCTCTCTGCTACTCTATCCTAGTCTCTCTCTCTCTCTCTCTGCTACTATATCATAGCCTCTCTCTCTCTACTCTATCATAGTCTCTCTCTCTGCTACTCTATCATAGCCTCTCTCTCTCTGCTACTCTATCATAGTCTCTCTCTCTCTGCTACTCTATCATAGCCTCTCTCTCTCTGCTACTCTATCATAGTCTCTCTCTCTCTGCTACTCTATCATAGTCTCTCTCTCTCTCTCTCTCTGCTACTCTATCATAGGCTCTCTCTCTCTCTCTGCTACTCTATCATAGTCTCTCTCTCTCTCTGCTACTCTATCATAGCCTCTCTCTCTCTGCTACTCTATCATAGCCTCTCTCTCTCTGCTACTCTATCATAGCCTCTCTCTCTCTGCTACTCTATCATAGTCTCTCTCTCTCTGCTACTCTATCATAGTCTCTCTCTCTGATACTCTATCATAGCCTCTCTCTCTCTGCTACTCTATCATAGCCTCTCTCTCTCTGCTACTCTATCATAGCCTCTCTCTCTCTGCTACTCTATCATAGCCTCTCTCTCTATGCTACTCTATCATAGTCTCTCTCTCTCTCTGCTACTCTATCATAGTCTCTCTCTCTCTGCTACTCTATCATAGCCTCTCTCTCTCTCTGCTACTCTATCATAGTCTCTCTCTCTCTGCTACTCTATCATAGTCTCTCTCTCTCTCTCTCTCTGCTACTCTATCATAGTCTCTCTCTCTCTCTCTCTGCTACTCTATCATAGGCTCTCTCTCTCTCTCTGCTACTCTATCATAGTCTCTCTCTCTCTCTGCTACTCTATCATAGCCTCTCTCTCTCTGCTACTCTATCATAGCCTCTCTCTCTCTGCTACTCTATCATAGTCTCTCTCTCTGCTACTCTATCATAGTCTCTCTCTCTCTGCTACTCTATCATGGTCTCTCTCTCTCTCTGCTACTCTATCCTAGTCTCTCTCTCTCTCTCTGCTACTCTATCATAGCTCTCTCTCTCTCTGACTACTCTATCATAGCCCCTCTCTCTCTCTGCTACTCTATCATAGTCTCTCTCTCTGCTACTCTATCATAGCCTCTCTCTCTCTGCTACTCTATCATAGCCTCTCTCTCTCTGCTACTCTATCATAGTCTCTCTCTCTCTGCTACTCTATCATAGTCTCTCTCTCTGCTACTCTATCATAGGCTCTCTCTCTCTCTGCTACTCTATCATAGTCTCTCTCTCTCTGCTACTCTATCATAGCCTCTCTCTCTCTGCTACTCTATCATAGCTCTCTCTCTCTCTGCTACTCTATCATAGTCTCTCTCTCTCTGCTACTCTACATAGTCTCTCTCTCTACTCTATCATAGTCTCTCTCTCTCTGATACTCTATCATAGCCTCTCTCTCTCTCTGATACTCTATCATAGCCTCTCTCTCTCTCTGATACTCTATCATAGTCTCTCTCTCTCTGATACTCTATCATAGTCTCTCTCTCTCTGATACTCTATCATAGCCTCTCTCTCTCTCTGCTACTCTATCATAGCCTCTCTCTCTGCTACTCTATCATAGCCTCTCTCTCTCTCTGCTACTCTATCATAGTCTCTCTCTCTCTCTGCTACTCTATCATAGTCTCTCTCTCTCTGCTACTCTATCATAGTCTCTCTCTCTCTCTGCTACTCTATCATAGTCTCTCTCTCTCTGCTACTCTATCGTAGCCTCTCTCTCTCTCTGCTACTCTATCGTAGCCTCTCTCTCTGCTACTCTATCGTAGCCTCTCTCTCTCTCTGCTACTCTATCGTAGCCTCTCTCTCTCTCTCTGCTACTCTATCGTAGCCTCTCTCTCTCTCTGCTACTCTATCGTAGCCTCTCTCTCTCTCTGCTACTCTATCGTAGCCTCTCTCTCTCTCTCTGCTACTCTATCGTAGCCTCTCTCTCTCTCTGCTACTCTATCGTAGCCTCTCTCCCTCTCTGCTACTCTATCATAGTCTCTCTCTCTCTCTCTGCTACTCTATCATAGTCTCTCTCTCTCTGCTACTCTATCATAGGCTCTCTCTCTGCTACTCTATCATAGGCTCTCTCTCTCTGCTACTCTATCATAGCCTCTCTCTCTCTCTGCTACTCTATCATAGTCTCTCTCTCTCTCTGCTACTCTATCATAGTCTCTCTCTCTCTCTGCTACTCTATCATAGTCTCTCTCTCTCTCTCTGCTACTCTATCATAGTCTCTCTCTCTCTCTGCTACTCTATCATAGTCTCTTTCTCTCTCTCTGCTACTCTATCATAGTCTCTCTCTCTCTCTCTGCTACTCTATCATAGTCTCTCTCTCTCTCTGCTACTCTATCATAGCCTCTCTCTCTCTGCTACTCTATCATAGCCTCTCTCTCTGCTACTCTATCATAGCCTCTCTCTCTCTCTGCTACTCTATCATAGTCTCTCTCTCTCTCTCTGCTACTCTATCATAGTCTCTCTCTCTCTCTCTGCTACTCTATCATAGTCTCTCTCTCTCTGCTACTCTATCATAGGCTCTCTCTCTCTGCTACTCTATCATAGCCTCTCTCTCTCTCTGCTACTCTATCATAGTCTCTCTCTCTCTGCTACTCTATCATAGTCTCTCTCTCTCTCTGCTACTCTATCATAGTCTCTCTCTCTCTCTGCTACTCTATCATAGTCTCTCTCTCTCTCTGCTACTCTATCATAGTCTCTCTCTCTCTCTGCTACTCTATCATAGTCTCTTCTCTCTCTGCTACTCTATCATAGTCTCTTTCTCTCTCTCTGCTACTCTATCATAGTCTCTCTCTCTCTCTCTGCTACTCTATCATAGTCTCTCTCTCTCTCTCTGCTACTCTATCATAGTCTCTCTCTCTCTCTGCTACTCTATCATAGTCTCTCTCTCTGCTACTCTATCATAGTCTCTCTCTCTCTCTGCTACTCTATCATAGTCTCTCTCTCTCTCTCTGCTACTCTATCGTAGCCTCTCTCTCTCTCTCTGCTACTCTATCGTAGCCTCTCTCTCTCTCTGCTACTCTATCGTAGCCTCTCTCTCTCTCTGCTACTCTATCGTAGTCTCTCTCTCTCTGCTACTCTATCGTAGCCTCTCTCTCTCTCTGCTACTCTATCGTAGCTCTCTCTCTCTCTGCTACTCTATCGTAGTCTCTCTCTCTCTCTGCTACTCTATCGTAGTCCTCTCTCTCTCTGCTACTCTATCGTAGTGCCTCTCTCTCTGCTACTCTATCGTAGTCTCTCTCTCTCTGCTACTCTATCGTAGTGCCTCTCTCTCTCTGCTACTCTATCGTAGTGTCTCTCTCTCTCTCTGCTACTCTATCGTAGTCTCTCTCTCTCTCTGCTACTCTATCGTAGTCTCTCTCTCTCTCTGCTACTCTATCGTAGTCTCTCTCTCTCTCTGCTACTCTATCGTAGTCTCTCTCTCTCTGCTACTCTATCGTAGTCTCTCTCTCTCTCTGCTACTCTATCGTAGTCTCTCTCTCTCTGCTACTCTATCGTAGTCTCTCTCTCTCTCTGCTACTCTATCGTAGTCTCTCTCTCTCTGCTACTCTATCGTAGTCTCTCTCTCTCTCTGCTACTCTATCGTAGTCTCTCTCTCTCTGCTACTCTATCGTAGTCTCTCTCTCTCTCTGCTACTCTATCGTAGTCTCTCTCTCTCTGCTACTCTATCATAGCCTCTCTCTCTCTCTGCTACTCTATCGTAGCCTCTCTCTCTCTCTGCTACTCTATCGTAGCCTCTCTCTCTCTCTCTGCTACTCTATCGTAGCCTCTCTCTCTCTCTCTACTCTATCATAGTCTCTCTCTCTCTCTGCTACTCTATCGTAGCTCTCTCTCTCTGCTACTCTATCGTAGCCTCTCTCTCTCTCTGCTACTCTATCGTAGCCTCTCTCTCTCTCTGCTACTCTATCATAGTCTTCTCTCTCTGCTACTCTATCGTAGCCTCTCTCTCTCTCTCTGCTACTCTATCGTAGCCTCTCTCTCTCTCTCTCTGCTACTCTATCGTAGCCTCTCTCTCTGCTACTCTATCGTAGCCTCTCTCTCTGCTACTCTATCGTAGCCTCTCTCTCTCTCTGCTACTCTATCATAGTCTCTCTCTCTCTGCTACTCTATCGTAGCCTCTCTCTCTCTCTGCTACTCTATCATAGTCTCTCTCTCTCTCTGCTACTCTATCGTAGCCTCTCTCTCTCTGCTACTCTATCGTAGCTCTCTCTCTGCTACTCTATCATAGCCTCTCTCTCTGCTACTCTATCGTAGCCTCTCTCTCTCTCTGCTACTCTATCATAGTCTCTCTCTCTCTGCTACTCTATCATAGTCTCTCTCTCTCTCTGCTACTCTATCATAGCCTCTCTCTCTCTGCTACTCTATCATAGCCTCTCTCTCTCTGCTACTCTATCATAGCCTCTCTCTCTCTCTGCTACTCTATCATAGTCTCTCTCTCTCTCTGCTACTCTATCGTAGTCTCTCTCTCTCTCTGCTACTCTATCGTAGTCTCTCTCTCTCTGCTACTCTATCGTAGCTCTCTCTCTCTGCTACTCTATCGTAGCCTCTCTCTCTCTGCTACTCTATCGCTACTCTATCGTAGTCTCTCTCTCTCTCTCTGCTACTCTATCGTAGTCTCTCTCTCTCTGCTACTCTATCGTAGCCTCTCTCTCTCTGCTACTCTATCGTAGCCTCTCTCTGCTCTGCTACTCTATCGTAGCCTCTCTCTCTCTCTGCTACTCTATCGTAGCCTCTCTCTCTCTCTGCTACTCTATCGTAGCCTCTCTCTCTCTGCTACTCTATCATAGCCTCTCTCTCTCTCTGCTACTCTATCGTAGCCTCTCTCTCTCTCTGCTACTCTATCATAGTCTCTCTTTTCTCTCTGCTACTCTATCCTAGCCTCTCTTCTCTCTGCTACTCTATCATAGTCTCTCTCTCTCTCTGCTACTCTATCATAGTCTCTCTCTCTCTCTGCTACTCTATCATAGTCTCTCTCTCTCTCTCTGCTACTCTATCATAGTCTCTCTCTCTCTCTCTCTGCTACTCTATCATAGTCTCTCTCTCTCTCTGCTACTCTATCGTAGTCTCTCTCTCTCTCTGCTACTCTATCGTAGTCTCTCTCTCTCTCTGCTACTCTATCGTAGTCTCTCTCTCTCTCTGCTACTCTATCATAGCCTCTCTCTCTCTCTGCTACTCTATCATAGTCTCTCTCTCTCTGCTACTCTATCGTAGCCTCTCTCTCTCTCTGCTACTCTATCGTAGCCTCTCTCTCTCTGCTACTCTATCGTAGCCTCTCTCTCTCTCTGCTACTCTATCATAGTCTCTCTCTCTCTGCTACTCTATCGTAGCCTCTCTCTCTCTCTGCTACTCTATCGTAGCCTCTCTCTCTGCTACTCTATCGTAGCCTCTCTCTCTCTCTGCTACTCTATCGTAGCCTCTCTCTCTCTGCTACTCTATCGTAGCCTCTCTCTCTCTCTGCTACTCTATCGTAGCCTCTCTCTCTGCTACTCTATCATAGTCTCTCTCTGCTACTCTATCGTAGTCTCTCTCTCTGCTACTCTATCATAGTCTCTCTCTCTGCTACTCTATCGTAGTCTCTCTCTCTGCTACTCTATCATAGTCTCTCTCTCTGCTACTCTATCATAGTCTCTCTCTCTCTGCTACTCTATCATAGTCTCTCTCTCTGCTACTCTATCATAGTCTCTCTCTCTCTCTCTCTCTGCTACTCTATCATAGTCTCTCTCTCTCTCTGCTACTCTATCGTAGTCTCTCTCTGCTACTCTATCGTAGCCTCTCTCTCTCTCTGCTACTCTATCGTAGTCTCTCTCTCTCTCTGCTACTCTATCATAGCCTCTCTCTCTCTGCTACTCTATCATAGTCTCTCTCTCTGCTACTCTATCGTAGCCTCTCTCTCTCTCTGATACTCTATCATAGTCTCTCTCTCTGCTACTCTATCATAGTCTCTCTCTCTCTCTCTCTCTGCTACTCTATCATAGTCTCTCTCTCTCTGCTACTCTATCATAGTCTCTCTCTCTGCTACTCTATCATAGTCTAGCTCTCTCTCTGCTACTCTATCATAGCTCTCTCTCTGCTCTATCATAGCCTCTCTCTCTCTGCTACTCTATCATAGCCTCTCTCTCTCTGCTACTCTATCATAGCCTCTCTCTCTCTGCTACTCTATCATAGTCTCTCTCTCTGCTACTCTATCATAGTCTCTCTCTCTCTCTGCTACTCTATCATAGTCTCTCTCTCTCTGCTACTCTATCATAGTCTCTCTCTCTGCTACTCTATCATAGCCTCTCTCTCTCTGCTACTCTATCATAGTCTCTCTCTCTGCTACTCTATCATAGCCTCTCTCTCTCTCTGCTACTCTATCATAGTCTCTCTCTCTCTGCTACTCTATCATAGCTACTCTATCATAGTCTCTCTCTCTCTCTGCTACTCT
Organism: Oncorhynchus gorbuscha; assembly: GCF_021184085.1. Lineage (NCBI taxonomy): Eukaryota > Metazoa > Chordata > Actinopteri > Salmoniformes > Salmonidae > Oncorhynchus > Oncorhynchus gorbuscha. The sequence continues at coordinate 58,163 of NW_025746466.1, forward strand.
ATCATAGTCTCTCTCTCTCTCTGCTACTCTATCATAGTCTCTCTCTCTCTCTGCTACTCTATCATAGCCTCTCTCTCTGCTACTCTATCATAGTCTCTCTCTCTCTGCTACTCTATCATAGCCTCTCTCTCTCTGCTACTCTATCGTAGCCTCTCTCTCTCTCTCTGCTACTCTATCATAGCCTCTCTCTCTCTGCTACTCTATCATAGTCATGGCTACTCTATCATAGTCTCTCTCTCTCTGCTACTCTATCATAGTCTCTCTCTCTCTGCTACTCTATCATAGTCTCTCTCTCTCTGCTACTCTATCATAGTCTCTCTCTCTCTGCTACTCTATCGTAGTCTCTCTCTCTCTGCTACTCTATCATAGTCTCTGCTCTCTGCTACTCTATCGTAGCCTCTCTCTCTCTGCTACTCTATCATAGTCTCTCTCTCTCTCTGCTACTCTATCATAGTCTCTCTCTCTCTGCTACTCTATCATAGTCTCTCTCTCTCTGCTACTCTATCATAGTCTCTCTCTCTGCTACTAGCCTCTGCTACTCTATCATAGTCTCTCTCTCTGCTACTCTATCATAGTCTCTCTCTCTCTCTGCTACTCTATCATAGTCTCTCTCTCTCTGCTACTCTATCATAGTCTCTCTCTCTGCTACTCTATCTAGTCTCTCTCTCTGCTACTCTATCGTAGCTCTCTCTCTCTCTGCTACTCTATCGTAGTCTCTCTCTCTCTCTGCTACTCTATCATAGTCTCTCTCTCTCTGCTACTCTATCATAGTCTCTCTCTCTGCTACTCTATCGTAGTCTCTCTCTCTGCTACTCTATCATGCTACTCTACTCTATCATAGCCTCTCTCTCTCTGCTACTCTATCATAGCCTCTCTCTCTCTGCTACTCTATCATAGCCTCTCTCTCTCTCTGCTACTCTATCATAGCTCTCTCTCTGCTACTCTATCATGTCTTCTCTCTGCTACTCTATCATAGCCTCTCTCTCTCTGCTACTCTATCATAGTCTCTCTCTGCTACTCTATCATAGTCTCTCTCTCTGCTACTCTATCATAGTCTCTCTCTCTCTGCTACTCTATCATAGTCTCTCTCTCTGCTACTCTATCATAGCCTCTCTCTCTCTGCTACTCTATCATAGTCTCTCTCTCTCTCTGCTACTCTATCATAGTCTCTCTCTCTCTCTGCTCTCTGAACTCTATCATAGTCTCTCTCTCTCTCTGCTACTCTATCATAGCTCTCTCTCTCTGCTTTGTCTCATCTCTCTCTGCTACTCTATCATAGCTCTCTCTCTGCTACTCTATCATAGTCTCTCTCTCTCTGCTACTCTATCATAGCTCTCTCTCTCTGCTACTCTATCATAGTCTCTCTCTCTGCTCTGCATACTCTATCATAGCCTCTCTCTCTGCTACTCTATCTAGCTCTCTCTCTCTGCTATCTATCATAGCTCTCTCTCTCTGCTACTCTATCATAGCCTCTCTCTCTGCTACTCTATCATAGCCTCTCTCTCTGCTACTCTATCATAGTCTCTCTCTCTCTCTGCTACTCTATCATAGTCTCTCTCTCTCTGCTACTCTATCATAGTCTCTCTCTCTCTGCTACTCTATCATAGTCTCTCTCTCTGCTACTCTATCATAGCCTCTCTCTCTCTCTGCTACTCTATCGTAGTCTCTCTCTCTGCTACTCTATCATAGTCTCTCTCTCTCTGCTACTCTATCATAGTCTCTCTCTCTCTGCTACTCTATCATAGTCTCTCTCTCTCTGCTACTGCTACTCTATCGTAGTCTCTCTCTCTGCTACTCTGCTCTCTCTCTGCTACTCTATCATAGTCTCTCTCTCTCTGCTACTCTATCATAGTCTCTCTCTCTCTGCTACTCTATCATAGTCTCTCTCTCTCTATCATAGTCTCTCTCTCTCTGCTACTCTATCATAGCTACTCTATCGTCTCTCTCTCTGCTACTCTATCGTAGTCTCTCTCTCTGCTACTCTATCGTAGTCTCTCTCTCTCTCTGCTACTCTATCATAGTCTCTCTCTCTCTGCTACTCTATCATAGTCTCTCTCTCTCTGCTACTCTATCGTAGCCTCTCTCTCTCTCTGCTACTCTATCGTAGTCTCTCTCTCTGCTACTCTATCATAGTCTCTCTCTCTCTGCTACTCTATCATAGTCTCTCTCTCTCTGCTACTCTATCATAGTCTCTCTCTCTCTGCTACTCTATCATAGTCTCTCTCTCTCTCTGCTACTCTATCATAGCTCTCTCTCTCTCTGCTATCTCTCTCTGCTACTCTATCATAGTCTCTCTCTCTCTACTCTATCATAGTCTCTCTCTCTCTGCTACTCTATCATAGTCTCTCTCTCTGCTACTCTATCGTAGTCTCTCTCTCTGCTCTATCTAGCCTCTCTCTCTGCTACTCTATCATAGTCTCTCTCTCTCTGCTACTCTATCATAGTCTCTCTCTCTGCTACTCTATCATAGTCTCTCTCTCTCTGCTACTCTATCATAGCCTCTCTCTCTGCTACTCTATCATAGTCTCTCTCTCTCTGCTACTCTATCATAGTCTCTCTCTCTCTGCTACTCTATCATAGTCTCTCTCTCTCTCTGCTACTCTATCATAGTCTCTCTCTCTCTCTGCTACTCTATCATAGTCTCTCTCTCTGCTACTCTATCATAGTCTCTCTCTCTCTCTGCTACTCTATCATAGTCTCTCTCTCTCTGCTACTCTATCGTAGTCTCTCTCTCTGCTACTCTATCATAGTCTCTCTCTCTCTGCTACTCTATCATAGTCTCTCTCTCTCTGCTACTCTATCATAGTCTCTCTCTCTCTGCTACTCTATCGTAGTCTCTCTCTCTGCTACTCTATCGTAGTCTCTCTCTCTCTGCTACTCTATCATAGTCTCTCTCTCTCTGCTACTCTATCATAGTCTCTCTCTCTGCTACTCTATCATAGTCTCTCTCTCTCTGCTACTCTATCGTAGTCTCTCTCTCTGCTACTCTATCATAGTCTCTCTCTCTCTCTGCTACTCTATCATAGTCTCTCTCTCTCTGCTACTCTATCATAGTCTCTCTCTCTCTGCTACTCTATCATAGCTCTCTCTCTCTCTGCTACTCTATCATAGTCTCTCTCTCTGCTACTCTATCATAGTCTCTCTCTCTCTGCTACTCTATCATAGTCTCTCTCTCTCTGCTACTCTATCATAGCCTCTCTCTCTGCTACTCTATCTAGCTCTCCTCTGCTACTCTATCATAGTCTCTCTCTCTCTGCTACTCTATCATAGTCTCTCTGCTACTCTATCATGTCTCTCTGCTCTGCTACTCTATCATAGTCTCTCTCTCTCTGCTACTCTATCATAGTCTCTCTCTCTGCTACTCTATCATAGTCTCTATCTCTCTCTGCTACTCTATCATAGTCTCTCTCTCTCTCTCTACTCTATCATAGTCTCTCTCTCTGCTACTCTATCATAGTCTCTATCATCAGTCTCTCTCTCTGCTCTGCTACTCTATCATAGTCTCTCTCTCTCTGCTACTCTATCATAGCTCTCTCTCTGCTACTCTATCTAGTCTCTCTATCATAGTCTATCATAGTCTCTCTCTCTGCTACTCTATCATAGTCTCTCTCTCTCTGCTACTCTATCATAGCTCTCTCTCTCTCTGCTACTCTATCATAGTCTCTCTCTCTGCTACTCTATCATAGTCTCTCTCTCTGCTACTCTATCATAGTCTCTCTCTGCTACTCTATCATAGTCTCTCTCTCTGCTACTCTATCATAGTCTCTCTCTCTGCTCTGCTATCATAGTCTCTCTCTCTCTGCTACTCTATCATAGTCTCTCTCTCTCTGCTACTCTATCATAGTCTCTCTCTCTCTGCTACTCTATCATAGTCTCTCTCTCTCTGCTACTCTATCATAGTCTCTCTCTGCTACTCTATCTAGCTCTCTCTCTGCTACTCTATCATAGTCTCTCTCTCTACTCTATCATAGCTACTCTCTGCTACTCTATCATAGTCTCTCTCTCTCTGCTACTCTATCATAGTCTCTGCTACTGCTATCTATCATAGTCTCTCTCTCTGCTACTCTATCATAGTCTCTCTCTCTCTGCTACTCTATCATAGTCTCTCTCTCTCTACTCTATCATAGCTCTCTCTCTGCTACTCTATCATAGTCTCTCTCTCTCTCTGCTACTCTATCATAGTCTCTCTCTCTCTGCTACTCTATCATAGTCTCTCTCTCTCTGCTACTCTATCGTAGTCTCTCTCTCTCTCTGCTACTCTATCATAGTCTCTCTCTCTCTGCTACTCTATCATAGTCTCTCTCTCTGCTACTCTATCATAGCTCTCTCTCTCTGCTACTCTATCATAGTCTCTCTCTCTGCTACTCTATCATAGTCTCTCTCTCTGCTACTCTATCATAGTCTCTCTCTCTGCTACTCTATCATAGTCTCTCTCTCTGCTACTCTATCATAGTCTCTCTCTGCTACTCTATCGTAGTCTCTCTCTGCTACTCTATCGTAGTCTCTCTCTCTGCTACTCTATCATAGTCTCTCTCTCTCTGCTACTCTATCATAGCCTCTCTCTCTCTGCTACTCTATCATAGTCTCTCTCTCTCTGCTACTCTATCATAGTCTCTCTCTCTGCTACTCTATCATAGTCTCTCTCTCTCTGCTACTCTATCATAGTCTCTCTCTCTGCTACTCTATCATAGTCTCTCTCTCTGCTACTCTATCATAGTCTCTCTCTCTCTGCTACTCTATCATAGTCTCTCTCTCTCTGCTACTCTATCATAGTCTCTCTCTCTCTGCTACTCTATCATAGTCTCTCTCTCTCTGCTACTCTATCATAGCCTCTCTCTCTGCTACTCTATCGTAGCCTCTCTCTCTCTCTGCTACTCTATCATAGTCTCTCTCTCTCTCTGCTACTCTATCATAGCCTCTCTCTCTCTGCTACTCTATCATAGCCTCTCTCTCTGCTACTCTATCATAGTCTCTCTCTCTCTGCTACTCTATCATAGTCTCTCTCTCTCTGCTACTCTATCATAGTCTCTCTCTCTCTGCTACTCTATCATGTCTACTCTATCTCTATCATAGTCTCTCTCTCTCTGCTACTCTATCATAGTCTCTCTCTCTCTGCTACTCTATCATAGCCTCTCTCTCTGCTATCTATCATAGTCTCTCTCTCTGCTACTCTATCATAGTCTAAAAACTCTGCTACTCTATCAGTCTCTCTCTCTCTCTGCTACTCTATCGTAGCTCTCTCTCTCTCTCTCTCTGCTACTCTATCGTAGCCTCTCTCTCTCTCTGCTACTCTATCGTAGCCTCTCTCTCTCTGCTACTCTATCATAGTCTCTCTCTCTCTGCTACTCTATCATAGTCTCTCTCTCTCTGCTACTCTATCATAGTCTCTCTCTCTCTGCTACTCTATCATAGTCTCTCTCTCTCTGCTCTGCTACTCTATCATAGCTCTCTCTCTCTCTCTGCTACTCTATCATAGCTCTCTCTCTCTGCTACTCTATCATAGTCTACTCTATCATAGCCTCTCTCTGCTACTCTATCATAGCTCTCTCTGCTACTCTATCATAGTCTCTCTCTCTCTGCTACTCTATAGTAACTCTATCATAGTCTCTCTCTCTCTGCTACTCTATCATAGTCTCTCTCTGCTACTCTATCATAGTCTCTCTCTCTGCTACTCTATCATAGTCTCTCTCTCTCTGCTACTCTATCATAGCTCTCTCTTACTTATCATAGTCTCTCTCTCTCTGCTACTCTATCATAGTCTCTCTCTCTCTGCTACTCTATCATAGTCTCTCTCTCTGCTACTCTATCATAGTCTCTCATAGCTCTGCTCTATTTTGCTGTTTCATTCATGTTGATGTCTGCTCTCTGTACCAATAAAAACATGGACCTGAAGGGGGGCCAGAGCTCTGCTTATTTTGTGTTTGTATTCATGTTGATGTCTGCTCTGTACCAATAAAAACATGGACCTGAAGGGGGCCAGAGCTCTGCTTATTTTGTGTTTGTATTCATGTTGATGTCTGCTCTGTACCAATAAAAACATGGACCTGAAGGGGGCCAGAGCTCTGCTTATTTTGTGTTTGTATTCATGTTGATGTCTGCTCTGTACCAATAAAAACATGGACCTGAAGGGGGCCAGAGCTCTGCTTATTTTGTGTTTGTATTCATGTTGATGTCTGCTCTGTACCAATAAAAACATGGACCTGAAGGGGGCCAGAGCTCTGCTTATTTTGTGTTTGTATTCATGTTGATGTCTGCTCTGTACCAATAAAAACATGGACCTGAAGGGGGCCAGAGCTCTGCTTATTTTGTGTTTGTATTCATGTTGATGTCTGCTCTGTACCAATAAAAACATGGACCTGAAGGGGGCCAGAGCTCTGCTTATTTTGTGTTTGTATTCATGTTGATGTCTGCTCTGTACCAATAAAAACATGGACCTGAAGGGGGCCAGAGCTCTGCTTATTTTGTGTTTGTATTCATGTTGATGTCTGCTCTGTACCAATAAAAACATGGACCTGAAGGGGGCCAGAGCTCTGCTTATTTTGTGTTTGTATTCATGTTGATGTCTGCTCTGTACCAATAAAAACATGGACCTGAAGGGGGGCCAGAGCTCTGCTTATTTTGTGTTTGTATTCATGTTGATGTCTGCTCTGTACCAATAAAAACATGGACCTGAAGGGGGCCAGAGCTCTGCTTATTTTGTGTTTGTATTCATGTTGATGTCTGCTCTGTACCAATAAAAACATGGACCTGAAGGGGGCCAGAGCTCTGCTTATTTTGTGTTTGTATTCATGTTGATGTCTGCTCTGTACCAATAAAAACATGGACCTGAAGGGGGCCAGAGCTCTGCTTATTTTGTGTTTGTATTCATGTTGATGTCTGCTCTGTACCAATAAAAACATGGACCTGAAGGGGGGCCAGAGCTCTGCTTATTTTGTGTTTGTATTCATGTTGATGTCTGCTCTGTACCAATAAAAACATGGACCTGAAGGGTGTTTGTATTCATGTTGATGTCTGCTCTGAGCTCTGCTTATTTTGTGTTTGTATTCATGTTGATGTCTGCTCTGTACCAATAAAAACATGGACCTGAAGGGGGCCAGAGCTCTGCTTATTTTGTGTTTGTATTCATGTTGATGTCTGCTCTGTACCAATAAAAACATGGACCTGAAGGGGGGCCAGAGCTCTGCTTATTTTGTGTTTGTATTCATGTTGATGTCTGCTCTGTACCAATAAAAACATGGACCTGAAGGGGGCCAGAGCTCTGCTTATTTTGTGTTTGTATTCATGTTGATGTCTGCTCTGTACCAATAAAAACATGGACCTGAAGGGGGCCAGAGCTCTGCTTATTTTGTGTTTGTATTCATGTTGATGTCTGCTCTGTACCAATAAAAACATGGACCTGAAGGGGGGCCAGAGCTCTGCTTATTTTGTGTTTGTATTCATGTTGATGTCTGCTCTGTACCAATAAAAACATGGACCTGAAGGGGGCCAGAGCTCTGCTTATTTTGTGTTTGTATTCATGTTGATGTCTGCTCTGTACCAATAAAAACATGGACCTGAAGGGGGGGAGAGCTCTGCTTATTTTGTGTTTGTATTCATGTTGATGTCTGCTCTGTACCAATAAAAACATGGACCTGAAGGGGGGCCAGAGCTCTGCTTATTTTGTGTTTGTATTCATGTTGATGTCTGCTCTGTACCAATAAAAACATGGACCTGAAGGGGGCCAGAGCTCTGCTTATTTTGTGTTTGTATTCATGTTGATGTCTGCTCTGTACCAATAAAAACATGGACCTGAAGGGCCAGAGCTCTGCTTATTTTGTGTTTGTATTCATGTTGATGTCTGCTCTGTACCAATAAAAACATGGACCTGAAGGGGGCCAGAGCTCTGCTTATTTTGTGTTTGTATTCATGTTGATGTCTGCTCTGTACCAATAAAAACATGGACCTGAAGGGGGCCAGAGCTCTGCTTATTTTGTGTTTGTATTCATGTTGATGTCTGCTCTGTACCAATAAAAACATGGACCTGAAGGGGGCCAGAGCTCTGCTTATTTTGTGTTTGTATTCATGTTGATGTCTGCTCTGTACCAATAAAAACATGGACCTGAAGGGGGCCAGAGCTCTGCTTATTTTGTGTTTGTATTCATGTTGATGTCTGCTCTGTACCAATAAAAACATGGACCTGAAGGGGGCCAGAGCTCTGCTTATTTTGTGTTTGTATTCATGTTGATGTCTGCTCTGTACCAATAAAAACATGGACCTGAAGGGGGCCAGAGCTCTGCTTATTTTGTGTTTGTATTCATGTTGATGTCTGCTCTGTACCAATAAAAACATGGACCTGAAGGGGGCCAGAGCTCTGCTTATTTTGTGTTTGTATTCATGTTGATGTCTGCTCTGTACCAATAAAAACATGGACCTGAAGGGGGCCAGAGCTCTGCTTATTTTGTGTTTGTATTCATGTTGATGTCTGCTCTGTACCAATAAAAACATGGACCTGAAGGGGGGCCAGAGCTCTGCTTATTTTGTGTTTGTATTCATGTTGATGTCTGCTCTGTACCAATAAAAACATGGACCTGAAGGGGGCCAGAGCTCTGCTTATTTTGTGTTTGTATTCATGTTGATGTCTGCTCTGTACCAATAAAAACATGGACCTGAAGGGGGCCAGAGCTCTGCTTATTTTGTGTTTGTATTCATGTTGATGTCTGCTCTGTACCAATAAAAACATGGACCTGAAGGGGGCCAGAGCTCTGCTTATTTTGTGTTTGTATTCATGTTGATGTCTGCTCTGTACCAATAAAAACATGGACCTGAAGGGGGCCAGAGCTCTGCTTATTTTGTGTTTGTATTCATGTTGATGTCTGCTCTGTACCAATAAAAACATGGACCTGAAGGGGGCCAGAGCTCTGCTTATTTTGTGTTTGTATTCATGTTGATGTCTGCTCTGTACCAATAAAAACATGGACCTGAAGGGGGCCAGAGCTCTGCTTATTTTGTGTTTGTATTCATGTTGATGTCTGCTCTGTACCAATAAAAACATGGACCTGAAGGGGGCCAGAGCTCTGCTTATTTTGTGTTTGTATTCATGTTGATGTCTGCTCTGTACCAATAAAAACATGGACCTGAAGGGGGCCAGAGCTCTGCTTATTTTGTGTTTGTATTCATGTTGATGTCTGCTCTGTACCAATAAAAACATGGACCTGAAGGGGGCCAGAGCTCTGCTTATTTTGTGTTTGTATTCATGTTGATGTCTGCTCTGTACCAATAAAAACATGGACCTGAAGGGGGCCAGAGCTCTGCTTATTTTGTGTTTGTATTCATGTTGATGTCTGCTCTGTACCAATAAAAACATGGACCTGAAGGGGGCCAGAGCTCTGCTTATTTTGTGTTTGTATTCATGTTGATGTCTGCTCTGTACCAATAAAAACATGGACCTGAAGGGGGCCAGAGCTCTGCTTATTTTGTGTTTGTATTCATGTTGATGTCTGCTCTGTACCAATAAAAACATGGACCTGAAGGGGGGCCAGAGCTCTGCTTATTTTGTGTTTGTATTCATGTTGATGTCTGCTCTGTACCAATAAAAACATGGACCTGAAGGGGGCCAGAGCTCTGCTTATTTTGTGTTTGTATTCATGTTGATGTCTGCTCTGTACCAATAAAAACATGGACCTGAAGGGGGCCAGAGCTCTGCTTATTTTGTGTTTGTATTCATGTTGATGTCTGCTCTGTACCAATAAAAACATGGACCTGAAGGGGGCCAGAGCTCTGCTTATTTTGTGTTTGTATTCATGTTGATGTCTGCTCCCAATAAAAACATGGACCTGAAGGGGGCCAGAGCTCTGCTTATTTTGTGTTTGTATTCATGTTGATGTCTGCTCTGTACCAATAAAAACATGGACCTGAAGGGGGCCAGAGCTCTGCTTATTTTGTGTTTGTATTCATGTTGATGTCTGCTCTGTACCAATAAAAACATGGACCTGAAGGGGGGCCAGAGCTCTGCTTATTTTGTGTTTGTATTCATGTTGATGTCTGCTCTGTACCAATAAAAACATGGACCTGAAGGGGGCCAGAGCTCTGCTTATTTTGTGTTTGTATTCATGTTGATGTCTGCTCTGTACCAATAAAAACATGGACCTGAAGGGGGCCAGAGCTCTGCTTATTTTGTGTTTGTATTCATGTTGATGTCTGCTCTGTACCAATAAAAACATGGACCTGAAGGGGGCCAGAGCTCTGCTTATTTTGTGTTTGTATTCATGTTGATGTCTGCTCTGTACCAATAAAAACATGGACCTGAAGGGGGCCAGAGCTCTGCTTATTTTGTGTTTGTATTCATGTTGATGTCTGCTCTGTACCAATAAAAACATGGACCTGAAGGGGGCCAGAGCTCTGCTTATTTTGTGTTTGTATTCATGTTGATGTCTGCTCTGTACCAATAAAAACATGGACCTGAAGGGGGCCAGAGCTCTGCTTATTTTGTGTTTGTATTCATGTTGATGTCTGCTCTGTACCAATAAAAACATGGACCTGAAGGGGGCCAGAGCTCTGCTTATTTTGTGTTTGTATTCATGTTGATGTCTGCTCTGTACCAATAAAAACATGGACCTGAAGGGGGCCAGAGCTCTGCTTATTTTGTGTTTGTATTCATGTTGATGTCTGCTCTGTACCAATAAAAACATGGACCTGAAGGGGGCCAGAGCTCTGCTTATTTTGTGTTTGTATTCATGTTGATGTCTGCTCTGTACCAATAAAAACATGGACCTGAAGGGGGCCAGAGCTCTGCTTATTTTGTGTTTGTATTCATGTTGATGTCTGCTCTGTACCAATAAAAACATGGACCTGAAGGGGGGCCAGAGCTCTGCTTATTTTGTGTTTGTATTCATGTTGATGTCTGCTCTGTACCAATAAAAACATGGACCTGAAGGGGGCCAGAGCTCTGCTTATTTTGTGTTTGTATTCATGTTGATGTCTGCTCTGTACCAATAAAAACATGGACCTGAAGGGGGCCAGAGCTCTGCTTATTTTGTGTTTGTATTCATGTTGATGTCTGCTCTGTACCAATAAAAACATGGACCTGAAGGGGGCCAGAGCTCTGCTTATTTTGTGTTTGTATTCATGTTGATGTCTGCTCTGTACCAATAAAAACATGGACCTGAAGGGGGCCAGAGCTCTGCTTATTTTGTGTTTGTATTCATGTTGATGTCTGCTCTGTACCAATAAAAACATGGACCTGAAGGGGGCCAGAGCTCTGCTTATTTTGTGTTTGTATTCATGTTGATGTCTGCTCTGTACCAATAAAAACATGGACCTGAAGGGGGGCCAGAGCTCTGCTTATTTTGTGTTTGTATTCATGTTGATGTCTGCTCTGTACCAATAAAAACATGGACCTGAAGGGGGCCAGAGCTCTGCTTATTTTGTGTTTGTATTCATGTTGATGTCTGCTCTGTACCAATAAAAACATGGACCTGAAGGGTGAGCTCTGCTTATTTTGTGTTTGTATTCATGTTGATGTCTGCTCTGTACCAATAAAAACATGGACCTGAAGGGGGCCAGAGCTCTGCTTATTTTGTGTTTGTATTCATGTTGATGTCTGCTCTGTACCAATAAAAACATGGACCTGAAGGGGGCCAGAGCTCTGCTTATTTTGTGTTTGTATTCATGTTGATGTCTGCTCTGTACCAATAAAAACATGGACCTGAAGGGGGCCAGAGCTCTGCTTATTTTGTGTTTGTATTCATGTTGATGTCTGCTCTGTACCAATAAAAACATGGACCTGAAGGGGGCCAGAGCTCTGCTTATTTTGTGTTTGTATTCATGTTGATGTCTGCTCTGTACCAATAAAAACATGGACCTGAAGGGGGCCAGAGCTCTGCTTATTTTGTGTTTGTATTCATGTTGATGTCTGCTCTGTACCAATAAAAACATGGACCTGAAGGGGGCCAGAGCTCTGCTTATTTTGTGTTTGTATTCATGTTGATGTCTGCTCTGTACCAATAAAAACATGGACCTGAAGGGGGCCAGAGCTCTGCTTATTTTGTGTTTGTATTCATGTTGATGTCTGCTCTGTACCAATAAAAACATGGACCTGAAGGGGGCCAGAGCTCTGCTTATTTTGTGTTTGTATTCATGTTGATGTCTGCTCTGTACCAATAAAAACATGGACCTGAAGGGGGCCAGAGCTCTGCTTATTTTGTGTTTGTATTCATGTTGATGTCTGCTCTGTACCAATAAAAACATGGACCTGAAGGGGGCCAGAGCTCTGCTTATTTTGTGTTTGTATTCATGTTGATGTCTGCTCTGTACCAATAAAAACATGGACCTGAAGGGGGCCAGAGCTCTGCTTATTTTGTGTTTGTATTCATGTTGATGTCTGCTCTGTACCAATAAAAACATGGACCTGAAGGGGGCCAGAGCTCTGCTTATTTTGTGTTTGTATTCATGTTGATGTCTGCTCTGTACCAATAAAAACATGGACCTGAAGGGGGGCCAGAGCTCTGCTTATTTTGTGTTTGTATTCATGTTGATGTCTGCTCTGTACCAATAAAAACATGGACCTGAAGGGGGGCCAGAGCTCTGCTTATTTTGTGTTTGTATTCATGTTGATGTCTGCTCTGTACCAATAAAAACATGGACCTGAAGGGGGGCCAGAGCTCTGCTTATTTTGTGTTTGTATTCATGTTGATGTCTGCTCTGTACCAATAAAAACATGGACCTGAAGGGGGCCAGAGCTCTGCTTATTTTGTGTTTGTATTCATGTTGATGTCTGCTCTGTACCAATAAAAACATGGACCTGAAGGGGGCCAGAGCTCTGCTTATTTTGTGTTTGTATTCATGTTGATGTCTGCTCTGTACCAATAAAAACATGGACCTGAAGGGGGGCCAGAGCTCTGCTTATTTTGTGTTTGTATTCATGTTGATGTCTGCTCTGTACCAATAAAAACATGGACCTGAAGTTCACAAGCATGACGCATTGAAACAACACAATGCATAAAATGGACTAAATGTAATCATCATTTGTACGGGTCATGGTGGCCTTTTGCTCAATTTACCCCGAGGCAAACATTTAGACTATTGTAGTCTACACAGCTACAACGATGCACTTTCATGCTAGGTTTAGGACGTCATATTGTAACGTATCGAGACACCAACTGATGTATAAAACGTTCTCCTTTGGCCTCCCGAGTGGCACAGTGGTCTAAGACACTGCATCACAGTGCTCGCCGTGTCACCAGAGATCCTGGGTTCGAGTCCAGGCTCTGTTGCAGCCAGCCGCGACCTGGAGACCCATGGGGCGGCACACAATCGGCCCAGCGTCGTCTGGGTTAGGGGAGGGTTTGGCCCAGCGTCGTTGGCGTCGTCTGGGTTAGGGAGGGTTTGGCCCAGCGTCGTCTGGGTTAGGGAGGGTTTGGCCCAGCGTCGTCTGGGTTAGGGAGGGTTTGGCCCAGCGTCGTCTGGGTTAGGGAGGGGTTTGGCCCAGCGTCGTCTGGGTTAGGGGAGGGTTTGGCCCAGCGTCGTCTGGGTTAGGGGAGGGTTTGGCCCAGCGTCGTCTGGGTTAGGGGAGGGTTTGGCCCAGCGTCGTCTGGGTTAGGGGAGGGTTTGGCCCAGCGTCGTCTGGGTTAGGGGAGGGTTTGGCCCAGCGTCGTCAGTTTAGGGAGGGGAGGGTTTGGCCCAGCGTCGTCTGGGTTAGGGGAGGGTTTGGCCCAGCGTCGTCTGGGTTAGGGAGGGTTTGGCCCAGCGTCGTCTGGGTTAGGGAGGGTTTGGCCCAGCGTCGTCTGGGTTAGGGAGGGTTTGGCCCAGCGTCGTCTGGGTTAGGGAGGGTTTGGCCCAGCGTCGTCCGGGTTAGGGAGGGTTTGGCCCAGCGTCGTCTGGGTTGGGGGAGGGTTTGGCCGGAAGGTATGTTCTTTTCCCATCGCGCTCTAGTGACTCCTGTGGCGGGTCGGACGCAGTGCACGCTGACACGGTGGCCAGGTGCACGGTGTTTCCTCCGACACGTTGGTGAGGCTGGCTTCCGGGTTAAGTGGGCGTTCTGTCAAGAAGCAGTGCGGCTTGGTTGGGTCGTGTTTCGGAGGACACACGTCTCTCGACCTTCGCCTCTCCCGAGTCCGCACGGGAGTTGCAGCTATGAGACAAGACTGTAACTACCAATTGGATATTGAATTGGGGAGAAAACCATGTTATTTTTTTGTTTAAATACCATCTACTTTGGTTTAGATACAAGTATAATGAAACCTACAATACATTCATTTGACTTTGTGAAAATCATTTTTTTTTGACCTAACTTGTTGACCAATTTTTTCACGTGGTTTCGCCCTTCACAGACTCCATAAAATGATCACATGATTCATTTTGGTTGGTTTCCTAGAAACTAGAGATGGCTCATGTTACCCCACTCTCCCCTGATGCAGCAACATTAACTCCCATTTCAAAATAGTTTAGAGGTTTGGGATATTCAAAAACAGTCTGAAAAATAGAAAATAATATCCCTACAGGGAATATCAATGTTTAACCCCCTAAGGTCAGTGTCTGCGCCCACGCCAGTTTAAACTATAGACAAACTTATGTATACAAAAGTATGTGGACACCCTTTCAAATTAGTGGAGTCGGCTATTTCAGCCACATCCATTGCTGACAGGTGTATAAAATCAAGCACATACCAATGCAATCTCCATAGACAAACATTGACAGGAGAATGGCCCGTACTGAAGAGCTCAGTGACAGTCATGGCTGTCTGCAACACTCATTCTTCACAGGTCCAATCAGAGCACTGCTGAGTGAATATCCAGATCATTTAGGTCGGCAGTGATTTATTTCAACACCTTAATCAGAGGGCTTTTTTTCATCAAGTGATTTAAATGTAAAGTACATCCTAATTTGCACCCTATTCTCTAAATAGCGCAATACTTTTGACCAGAGCCCAGTTGGCCAATCCAAGCTGATGGGACCTTTTCATCAAGTGATTTAGATGTTATCTGTCTGCTCCAGACTGGTTAGAGACTTGTCTTGGCATCAAGTGTTGTCTCAATGAACAGGCAGTTAACCCACTGTTAGTAGCCCGTTATTGTAAAATAAGAGTTTGTTCTTTAACTGACTTGTCTAGTTAAATAATAATAATATAATATATGCCATTTAGCAGACGCTTTTATCCAAAGCGACTTACAGTCATGTGTGCATACATTCTACGTATGGGTGGTCCCGGGGATCGAACCCACTACCCTGGCGTTACAAGCGCCATGCTCTACCAACTGAGCTACAGAAGGAAGGTCAAATAAAGGTCAAATAAAATTTAAAAAAATGTTAAACGCCAACTGGTTCTCATTTGTGTCAATACATCAGAAGAGGTTGTGGGTAACGCCAAGGAGTGTGGCACCCGCCTGCAACACCAATGTTGTGGGATCAAGTCCCGTTGTACAGTAAGTCCCGTTGTACAGTAAGTCACTGTACTGTAAGTCACTTTGTACAGTAAGTCACTGTATACAGTAAGTCACTTTACAGTAAGTCACTGTGTACTGTAATTCACTTTGATTAAATGTACACTAACGGTCAAAAACATACTAATTCCAGGGTTTAAATTCTGGAAGTAAACTGATTGAATTGAAATGGAATTGACCCAAAACCCCAACCATGCAGCCCAACTGTCTTGACTCTCCTGTCCTAGTATTGAACCAGACCAGTACAGTGTTGTCCTAGTATTGAACCAGACCATTAGTGTTGTCCTAATATTGAACCAGACCAGTACAGTGTTGTCCTAGTATTGAACCAGACCAGTACAGTGTTGTCCTAATATTGAACCAGACCAGTACAGTGTTGTCCTAGTATTGAACCAGACCAGAACAGTGTTGTCCTAGTATTGAACCAGACCATTAGTGTTGTCCTAGTATTGAACCAGACCAGAACAGTGTTGTCTCCTAGTATTGAACCAGCCCATTAGTGTTGTCCTAGTATTGAACCAGACCATTAGTGTTGTCCTAATATTGAACCAGACCAGTACAGTGTTGTCCTAATATTGAACCAGACCATTAGTGTTGTCCTAGTATTGAACCAGACCAGTACAGTGTTGTCCTAATATTGAACCAGACCAGTACAGTGTTGTCCTAGTATTGAACCAGACCAGTACAGTGTTGTCCTAATATTGAACCAGACCATTAGTGTTGTCCTAGTATTGAACCAGACCAGTACAGTGTTGTCCTAATATTGAACCAGACCAGTACAGTGTTGTCCTAGTATTGAACCAGACCAGTACAGTGTTGTCCTAGTATTGAACCAGACCAGTACAGTGATGTCCTAATATTGAACCAGACCAGTACAGTGATGTCCTAGTATTGAACCAGACCAGTACAGTGATGTCCTAGTATTGAACCAGACCAGTACAGTGTTGTCCTAGTGTTGTCCTAGTATTGAACCAGACCAGTACAGTGTTGTCCTAGTATTGAACCAGACCAGTACAGTGTTGTCCTAGTATTGAACCAGACCAGTACAGTGTTGTCCTAGTATTGAACCAGACCATTAGTGTTGTCCTAGTATTGAACCAGACCATTAGTGTTGTCCTAATATTGAACCAGACCAGTACAGTGTTGTCCTAGTATTGAACCAGACCAGTACAGTGTTGTCCTAGTATTGAACCAGACCAGTACAGTGTTGTCCTAGTATTGAACCAGACCATTAGTGTTGTCCTAGTATTGAACCAGACCAGTACAGTGTTGTCCTAGTATTGAACCAGACCAGTACAGTGTTGTCCTAGTATTGAACCAGACCATTAGTGTTGTCCTAATATTGAACCAGACCATTAGTGTTGTCCTAGTATTGAACCAGACCAGTACAGTGTTGTCCTAGTATTGAACCAGACCAGTACAGTGTTGTCCTAGTATTGAACCAGACCAGTACAGTGTTGTCCTAGTATTGAACCAGACCAGTACAGTGTTGTCCTAGTATTGAACCAGACCAGTACAGTGTTGTCCTAGTATTGAACCAGACCAGTACAGTGTTGTCCTAGTATTGAACCAGACCAGTACAGTGTTGTCCTAGTATTGAACCAGACCAGTACAGTGTTGTCCTAATATTGAACCAGCCCAGTACAGTGTTGTCCTAGTATTGAACCAGACCAGTACAGTGTTGTCCTAGTATTGAACCAGACCATTAGTGTTGTCCTAGTATTGAACCAGACCAGTACAGTGTTGTCCTAGTATTGAACCAGACCAGTACAGTGTTGTCCTAGTATTGAACCAGACCAGTACAGTGTTGTCCTAGTATTGAACCAGACCAGTACAGTGTTGTCCTAGTATTGAACCAGACCATTAGTGTTGTCCTAATATTGAACCAGACCAGTACAGTGTTGTCCTAATATTGAACCAGACCATTAGTGTTGTCCTAGTATTGAACCAGACCAGAACAGTGTTGTCCTAACATTGAACCAGACCAGTACAGAGTGTTTAGTGGTTTAGAGCCAAAGTGTTCAGGCTCTGTACCTAATGGTACCCTATTCCCTACATAGTGCACTACTTTTGACCAAAACTAGTGCACTATAAAGTGAATAGGATGCCATTTGGAATACACTTGGTAGAAGTGTCCCGTACTCAGACACCATAACTAATCTGTGCTCTATCCTCGTTACCGAGGGACTTTCTGGCAGCCTGCGCCCTGCGGCCCTCTCTGTGGTTCATAATTACATTTTTCTGTTATCACTAAAAACTGTCCCCAAATGTGCTTCTTCTATGTGCGTTTAGTCGTGTTTCATATAATAATTATAATAACAGAGTCCTCATTGCTCATTCTTGTCTGTCAGTGGCATCAACACCAGACAGCGGAGTTGGCCAGAGTAAAAACAGATCTGGGACCAGGTTGTATATTGTGTTACAGCTGAGGAAATGTTTAACCGAGGTTAACGTGTGTCCAGTCCCCGACTCGTCATGGCTTATCAGCGTATCGAACAGGGTTGTTGAACCTCACAAGGTTCAATGTTCACGTGACAACAGAGTTATAATGATGTTGTAAGAAGAAGCTTTTTTTTTTGAAGGTTTGCCTGACTACGCACTTCCTGTTTTCTCCCCAAACTGTGTTTTTGTTGAGTAGATTTACTGCCGTAGCCTGAGGGAAAACAACCCTCCCTCAGAATAATCCAATGACCAAGCAGATGCAGCTTTAACACATCTGCAATAACTTGGCTATGACTAATTCTAGTGTCCCTCCCCAATGACACTCTATTCCCTATATAGTGCACTACTTTTGACCAGAACCCTATGGCCAATGGCACCCTATTCCCTATATAGTGCACTACTTTTGACCAGAGCCCTATGGCCAATGGCACCCTATTCCCTATATAGTGCACTACTTTTGACCAGAGCCCTATGGCCAATGGCACCCTATTCCCTATATAGTGCAGTACTTTTGACCATGGCCCGTGATGAGCCATCACGCTCATCACTGAAGGTCATTATGGAAGGAGTCCCAAGTGACCCCGACTCCCTACATACTACACTACTGTTGACCTTTGGGCCCTGGTCAAAAGTACTGCATTATTAAGGGAATAGCCTGGTAATGGCAGCCATTATTTTCTCCTCACTTCAGACTCACGTACATCTTTCCTGCTGTCAAATTACCAAATCTCCCTCTGGTGGCCTCATGGGTAGAAGGTTATTCATATTTTTCATAGTTTCATAATTAATATATATTTTTTATCTGCAGAAAATCTGGTGTTTCAATGTGAGAACATTGGAATACATTTCAACTCTGTATCTGACATGGTACAGGGGTCTTCTTTTATTTAAACCCATTACCATGTGTGTGAGGTGTATACTTTTGTTTCAACGTAGGTGTGTTTAAGACGACCCAGAAACACTCTGTGACACTGATTTAGCCCACTGCAGTAAAAGGTTCAAAGTACCAGTCAGTAATACCAGATGGATTCTGTTCTCAGCTCCTCCCACAGTCTGGTTAAAGTACCAGTCAGTAATACCAGATGGATTCTGTTCTCAGCTCCTCCCACAGTCTGGTTAAAGTACCAGTCATTAATACCAGATGGATTCTGTTCTCAGCTCCTCCCACAGTCTGGTTAAAGTACCAGTTATTAAATACCAGATGGATTCTGTTCTCAGCTCCTCCCACAGTCTGGTTAAAGTACCAGTCAGTAATACCAGATGGATTCTGTTCTCAGCTCCTCCCACAGTCTGGTTAAAGTACCAGTCAGTAATACCAGATGGATTCTGTTCTCAGCTCCTCCCACAGTCTGGTTAAAGTACCAGTCAGTAATACCAGATGGATTCTGTTCTCAGCTCCTCCCACAGTCTGGTTAAAGTACCAGTCATTAATACCAGATGGATTCTGTTCTCAGCTCCTCCCACAGTCTGGTTAAAGTACCAGTTATTAAATACCAGATGGATTCTGTTCTCAGCTCCTCCCACAGTCTGGTTAAAGTACCAGTCAGTAATACCAGATGGATTCTGTTCTCAGCTCCTTCCACAGTCTGGTTAAAGTACCAGTCAGTAATACCAGATGGATTCTGTTCTCAGCTCCTCCCACAGTCTGGTTAAAGTACCAGTCAGTAATACCAGATGGATTCTGTTCTCAGCTCCTCCCACAGTCTGGTTAAAGTACCATTCAGTAATACCAGATGGATTCTGTTCTCAGCTCCTCCCACAGTCTGGTTAAAGTACCAGTCAGTAATACCAGATGGATTCTGTTCTCAGCTCCTCCCACAGTCTGGTTAAAGTACCAGTCAGTAATACCAGATGGATTCTGTTCTCAGCTCCTCCCACAGTCTGGTTAAAGTACCAGTCAGTAATACCAGATGGATTCTGTTCTCAGCTCCTTCCACAGTCTGGTTAAAGTACCAGTCAGTAATACCAGATGGATTCTGTTCTCAGCTCCTCCCACAGTCTGGTTAAAGTACCAGTCAGTAATACCAGATGGATTCTGTTCTCAGCTCCTCCCACAGTCTGGTTAAAGTACCAGTCAGTAATACCAGATGGATTCTGTTCTCAGCTCCTTCCACAGTCTGGTTAAAGTACCAGTCAGTAATACCAGATGGATTCTGTTCTCAGCTCCTCCCACAGTCTGGTTAAAGTACCAGTCAGTAATACCGGATGGATTCTGTTCTCAGCTCCTCCCACAGTCTGGTTAAAGTACCAGTCAGTAATACCAGATGGATTCTGTTCTCAGCTCCTCACAGTCTGGTTAAAGCAGTCCCTTAACACTGATCTTGGGTCAGTTTAGCATTTCCCCCACTCATAGTTAAGGTTAGTAGTGAGGGAAAGGAAGCTGATCCTACATCTGTACCTAGGGGGAACTTCACATTTGAGGGTTTCCCTTCACACATCAATTTGGATTCCAGGCTATCCCCCCCCTCTCTGAACTCAGGATTATATTATTTGAAGTAATGAATTAAAACACTTCATTTGCCACCCAGTCAGAAGTCAGTCACACATAACATGAGGGGTCAGTGAGGCGTGGAACAGAAGAGTTTATTTCAGCTTGACATTTCAGAGCTGCTCCAAGGCAGAGGAGGACAAGAGCGGTTGAAGGAGGTGACAGAAGGATGGAGGGGTGAAGAGGAACTCAGGGGAGGAGGGGTTTGGGTCAAAACCCTTTCCTTTAGAGTTTGGGCAAAGGGGGGGGGGGCATGCATGATGAAGGATGAGGGTGGCTGTTGAGGATGAGGAGGGGTAAAGGGGGGGGGGGACATGCATGATGAAGGGTGAGGGTGGCTGTTGAGGGTGAGGAGGGGTAAAGTTCAAGCTTATTTTCATGGCACTCTAAGGCAAAGGGGAAAATGAGGATGAAGGAGGGTTGAATCTCCCCCTGTTCCTCTAGGGTTTGTTGCACAGCGCGACACTGACTGGTCACAGACAGTAATGTAATGGAAGCGTCAGAACACATCCCCACAAGGGAGTGAGATGAAATGAAGCAACGTATGTGAACATCATCAGACTAATGACCCTGCAGGGAGCGACAGGCTGGTCTCATCCAGGGCAGAGGGGGTCAGGGTTAAGTTGTCATAAAGCCTTCCAAGTGATGATTCTAATATTATTTTAGCCTTTCAGAACGTAATGAATACGATTACATGGACAGGGGGACCTGATCCTAGACCAGCTCTATGACTGAATACTGGTCCTATTAGATTACATGGACAGGGGGGACCTGATCCTAGACCAGCTCTGACTGTATACTGGTCCTATTAGATTACATGGAAAGGGGGGACCTGATCCTAGACCAGCTCTATGACTGAATACTGGTCCTATTAGATTACATGGACAGGGGGGGGACCTGATCCTAGACCAGCTCTGACTGTATACTGGTCCTATTAGATTACATGGACAGGGGGGACCTGATCCTAGACCAGCTCTGACTGTATACTGGTCCTATTAGATTACATGGAAAGGGGGGACCTGATCCTAGACCAGCTTTATGACTCTGAATACTGGTCCTATTAGATTACATGGACAGGTGGGACCTGATCCTAGACCAGCACTCCTTGACATTTTGTGAATACAGGCCCAGGGCCATGGGGTTAGGCAGGGTCAAGGGACCGATACAAGGCTGAGACCAAAGTGGTGGTTGTTAACTGGTGTTTAGGGAAGTAGTGAAGAGCGGTGGCTGTAGCAACCATGGAAACGGTAACGTTCAGGAATTTGGTAACCATGGAAAAGTCACACGTGATGTTGTAGGATTCTGTTAAGGATTGTTTTACTCTACGCGGGTCGTATGTGGCTCAGTCAGTTAGATCATGGTGCTAACAATAGCCCAGGTTGTGGGTTCAATTCCTGTAGGGATCACACACTGACAATGGCCATGCTCTCAATGCACTGCAAGTCACTTTGGATGGAAGTGTCTTCTCCCAAATAATAATATTATTGTAGTGCCTCGGCCACACACACACACACACACCACTTGCTCTATCCTCTAACTACCCTCTTGCGTTCCGCCTCCTCTTATGTAATGTCATTCGCATCCAACATGGAACCTTATTCCCTATTTTGTGCACTCATTTTGACCAGGACCCATAGGGGTCTGGTCAAAAGTAGGGCACTATAAGGTGAATAGGGTGCCATTTGGTACACAGACGTCATGACTGCAAATCCAAACTCCATGAAGGCCAAATATGTAACCGATTTCAGACTGTGGCAGGTTTAGCACAACAAAGAGTTGATAATAAATGAAGGGACATATTAAACATGTCACACCAAAGCAGTTCTATGACTACACAAAGCAGTTCTATTACTACACAAAGCAGTTCTATAACTACACAAAGCAGTTCTATGACTACACAAAGCAGTTATATTACTACACAAAGCAGTTCTATTACTACACAAAGCAGTTCTATGACTACACAAAGCAGTTCTATTACTACACAAAGCAGTTCTATGACTACACAAAGCAGTTCTATTACTACACAAAGCAGTTCTATTACTACACAAAGCAGTTCTATTACTACACAAAGCAGTTCTATTACTACACAAAGCAGTTCTATTACTACACAAAGCAGTTCTATTACTACACAAAGCAGTTCTATGACTACACAAAGCAGTTCTATGACTACACAAAGCAGTTCTATTACTACACAAAGCAGTTCTATGACTACACAAAGCAGTTCTATGACTACACAAAGCAGTTCTATGACTACACAAAGCAGTTCTATTACTACACAAAGCAGTTCTATTACTACACAAAGCAGTTCTATTACTACACAAAGCAGTTCTATTACTACACAAAGCAGTTCTATGACTCCACAAAGCAGTTATATTACTCCAGTTCTATTACTACACAAAGCAGTTCTATTACTCCACAAAGCAGTTCTATTACTCCACAAAGCAGTTCTATTACTACACAAAGCAGTTCTATTACTCCACAAAGCAGTTCTATTACTCCACAAAGCAGTTCTATTACTCCACAAAGCAGTTCTATTACTCCACAAAGCAGTTCTATTACTCCAGTTCTATTACTCCACAAAGCAGTTCTATTACTCCACTATTACTCCACAAAGCAGTTATATTACTCCAGTTCTATTACTCCACAAAGCAGTTCTATTACTCCACAAAGCAGTTCTATTACTCCACAAAGCAGTTCTATTACTCCACAAAGCAGTTCTATTACTCCACAAAGCAGTTCTATTACTCCACAAAGCAGTTCTATTACTCCAGTTCCATTACTCCACAAAGCAGTTCTATTACTCCAGTTCTATTACTCCACAAAGCAGTTCTATTACTCCACTTACCCACAAAGCAGTTCCACACAAAGCAGTTCTATTACTCCACAAAGCAGTTCTATTACTCCACAAAGCAGTTCTATTACTCCACAAAGCAGTTCTATTACTCCACAAAGCAGTTCTATTACTCCACAAAGCAGTTCTATTACTCCACAAAACAGTTCTATTACTCCACAAAGCAGTTCTATTACTCCAGTTCTATTACTAAAAAGCAGTTCTATTACTCCACAAAGCAGTTCTATTACTCCAGTTCTATTACTACACAAAGCAGTTCTATTACTCCACAAAGCAGTTATATTACTCCAGTTCTATTACTACACAAAGCAGTTCTATTAGTCCACAAAGAAGTTCTATTACTCCACAAAGCAGTTCTATTACTCCACAAAGCAGTTCTATTACTACACAAAGTTATATTACTCCAGTTCTATTACTCCACAAAGCAGTTCTATTACTACACAAAGCAGTTCTATTACTCCACAAAGCAGTTCTATTACTCCACAAAGCAGTTCTATTACTCCACAAAGCAGTTCTATTACTTCACAAAGCAGTTATATTACTCCACAAAGCAGTTCTATTACTCCACAAAGCAGTTCTATGACTCCACAAAGCAGTTCTATTATTACACAAAGCAGTTCTATTACTCCACAAAGCAGTTCTATTACTCCACAAAGCAGTTCTATTACTCCACAAAGTTCTATTACTCCACAAAGCAGTTCTATTACTCCACAAAGCAGTTCTATTACTCCACAAAGCAGTTCTATTACTCCACAAAGCAGTTCTATTACTCCACAAAGCAGTTCTATTACTCCAGTTCTATTACTCCACAAAGCAGTTCTATTACTCCAGTTCTATTACTCCACAAAGCAGTTCTATTACTCCACAAAGCAGTTCTATTACTCCACAAAGCAGTTCTATTACTCCACAAAGCAGTTCTATTACTCCACAAAGCAGTTCTATTACTCCACAAAGCAGTTCTATTACTCCAGTTCTATTACTACACAAAGCAGTTCTATTACTCCACAAAGCAGTTCTATTACTCCAGTTCTATTACTCCACAAAGCAGTTCTATT
This sequence comes from Oncorhynchus gorbuscha, assembly GCF_021184085.1. Classification (NCBI taxonomy): domain Eukaryota; kingdom Metazoa; phylum Chordata; class Actinopteri; order Salmoniformes; family Salmonidae; genus Oncorhynchus; species Oncorhynchus gorbuscha. The sequence continues at coordinate 82,415 of NW_025746466.1, forward strand.
ATTACGCAAAGCAGTTATATTACTCACAAAGCAGTTCTATTACTCCACAAAGCAGTTCTATTACTCCACAAAGCAGTTCTATTACTCACAAAGCAGTTCTATTACTCCACAAAACAGTTATATTACTCCACAAACCAGTTCTGTTACTCCACAAAGCAGTTCTATTACTCCACAAAACAGTTCTATTACTCCACAAAGCAGTTCTATTACTCCACAAACCAGTTCTATTACTCCACAAAGCAGTTCTATTACTCCAGTTATATTACTACACAAAGCAGTTCTATTAGTCCACAAAGCAGTTATATTACTCCACAAAGCAGTTCTATTACTTCACAAAGCAGTTATATTACTACACAAAGCAGTTCTATTACTCCAGTTATATTACTACACAAAGCAGTTCTATTACTTCACAAAGCAGTTCTATTACTACACAAAGCAGTTCTATTACTCCACAAAGCAGTTCTATTACTCCAGTTATATTACTACACAAAGCAGTTATATTACTTCACAAAGCAGTTCTATTACTCCACAAAGCGGTTCTATTACTACACAAAGCAGTTATATTACTCCACAAAGCAGTTCTATTACTCCACAAAGCAGTTATATTACTTCACAAAGCAGTTCTATTACTCCACAAAGCAGTTCTACTACTTCACAAAGCAGTTCTATTACTTCACAAAGCAGTTCTATTACTTCACAAAGCAGTTATATTACTTCACAAAGCAGTTCTATTACTACACAAAGCAGTTCTATGACTCCACAAAGCAGTTATATTACTCCAGTTCTATTACTCCACAAAGCAGTTCTATTACTCCACAAAGCAGTTCTATTACTCCACAAAGCAGTTCTATTACTCCAGTTCTATTACTCCACAAAGCAGTTCTATTACTCCAGTTCTATGACTCCACAAAGCAGTTCTATTACTCCAGTTCTATTACTCCACAAAGCAGTTCTATTACTCCACAAAGCAGTTCTATTACTCCACAAAGCAGTTCTATTACTCCACAAAGCAGTTCTATTACTCCACAAAGCAGTTCTATTACTCCACAAAGCAGTTCTATTACTCCACAAAGCAGTTCTATTACTCCAGTTCTATTACTCCACAAAGCAGTTCTATTACTCCACAAAGCAGTTCTATTACTCCACAAGCAGTTATATTACTCCAGTTCTATTACTCCACAAAGCAGTTCTATTACTCCACAAAGCAGTTCTATTACTCCACAAAGCAGTTCTATTACTCCACAAAGCAGTTCTATTACTCCACAAAGCAGTTCTATTACTCCACAAAGCAGTTCTATTACTCCACAAAGCAGTTCTATTACTCCAGTTCTATTACTCCACAAAGCAGTTCTATTACTCCAGTTCTATTACTCCACAAAGCAGTTATATTACTCCACAAAGCAGTTATATTACTCCACAAAGCAGTTCCATTACTCCACAAAGCAGTTCTAGTACTCCACAAAGCAGTTTTATTACTCCACAAAGCAGTTCTATTACTCCACAAAACAGTTCCATTACTCCACAAAGCAGTTCTATTACTCCAGTTCTATTACTACACAAAGCAGCTCTATTACTCCACAAAGCAGTTCTATTACTCCAGTTCTATTACTACACAAAGCAGCTCTATTACTCCACAAAGCAGTTATATTACTCCAGTTCTATTACTACACAAAGCAGTCCTATTAGTCCACAAAGAAGTTCTATTACTCCACAAAGCAGTTCTGTTACTCCACAAAGCAGTTCTATTACTACACACAGCAGTTATATTACTCCAGTTCTATTACTCCACACAGCAGTTCTATTATTACACAAAGCAGTTATATTACTCCACAAAGCAGTTATATTACTTCACAAAGCAGTTCTATTACTCCACAAAGCAGTTCTATTACTACACAAAGCAGTTATATTACTTCACAAAGCAGTTCTATTACTCCACAAAGCAGTTCTATGACTCCACAAAGCAGTTCTATGATTACACAAAGAAGTTCTATTACTCCACAAAACAGTTCTATTACTCCACAAAACAGTTATATTACTCCACAAACCAGTTCTGTTACTCCACAAAGCAGTTCTATTACTCCACAAAACAGTTCTGTTACTCCACAAAGCAGTTCTATTACTCCACAAAACAGTTTTATTACTCCACAAAGCAGTTCTATTACTCCACAAAACAGTTCCATTACTCCACAAAGCAGTTCTATTACTCCAGTTCCATTACTCCACAAAGCAGTTCTATTACTCCACAAAGCAGTTCTATTACTCCACAAAGCAGTTATATTACTCCACAAAGCAGTTCCATTACTCCACAAAGCAGTTCTAGTACTCCACAAAGCAGTTTTATTACTCCACAAAGCAGTTCTATTACTCCAGTTCTATTACTACACAAAGCAGCTCTATTACTACACACAGCAGTTATATTACTCCAGTTCTATTACTCCACACAGCAGTTCTATTATTACACAAAGTAGTTATATTACTACACAAAGCAGTTCTATTACTCCACAAAGCAGTTCTATTACTCCACAAAGCAGTTCTATTACTACACAAAGCAGTTATATTACTCCACAAAACAGTTATATTACTCCACAAACCAGTTCTGTTACTCCACAAAGCAGTTCTATTACTCCACAAAACAGTTCTGTTACTCCACAAAGCAGTTCTATTACTCCACAAACCAGTTCTGTTACTCCACAAAGCAGTTCTATTACTCCAGTTATATTACTCCACAAAGCAGTTCTATTATTACACAAAGCAGTTATATTACTTCACAAATCAGTTCTATCACTCCACAAAACAGTTCCATTACTCCACAAAGCAGTTCTATTACTCCAGTTCTATTACTCCACAAAGCAGATCTATTACTACACAAAGCAGTTCTATTACTTCACAAAGCAGTTATATTACTCCACAAAGCAGTTCTATTACTCCACAAAGCAGTTCTATTACTTCACAAAGCAGTTCTATTACTCCACAAAGCAGTTATATTACTCCACAAAGCAGTTCTATTACTCCACAAAGCAGTTATATTACTCCACAAAGCAGTTCTATTACTGCAGTTCTATTACTCCACAAAGCAGTTCTATTACTCCACAAAGCAGTTCTATTACTTCACAAAGCAGTTATATTACTCCACAAAGCAGTTCTATTACTCCAGTTATATTACTACACAAAGCAGTTATATTACTTCACAAAGCAGTTCTATTACTCCAGTTATATTACTACACAAAGCAGTTCTATTAGTCCACAAAGCAGTTATATTACTCCACAAAGCAGTTCATTACCACAAAGCAGATATTACCCTGGTTCTATTACTGTTATATTACTACACAAAGCAGTTCTATTACTTCACAAAGAGTTCTATTACTACACAAAGCAGTTCTATTACTCCACAAAGCAGTTCTATTACTCCAGTTATATACTACACAAAGCAGTTATATTACTGAGCAGTTCTATTAGACAGACCACAAGATATATTACCCACAAAGGTATTATGCAGTTCTAGCCACAAGGAGACTAGACCACAAGATTCTATTACTTCACAAAGGTTCTATTATGTGCAGTTCTGAGCTTCACAAAGCAGACAGACCACAAAGCAGTTCTATTACTGCACAAAGCAGCAGCAGCTCCATTACCGCCCCCCTTTAATGATGTAGCTGAGGAGACAGACCACCAGATATACCCTGGTATTATGTAGCTGAGTCATGAGGAGACAGACCACCAGATATACCCTGGTATTATGTGGCTGAGCCATGAGGAGACAGACCACTAGATATACCCTGGTATTATGTGGCTGAGCCATGAGGAGACAGACCACTAGATATACCCTGGTATTATGTGGCTGAGCCATGAGGAGACAGACCACCAGATATACCCTGGTATTATGTGGCTGAGCCATGAGGAGACAGACCACTAGATATACCCTGGTATTATGTGGCTGAGGAGACAGACCACCAGATATACCCTGGTATTATGTAGCTGAGGAGACAGACCACCAGATATACCCTGGTATTATGGAGACAGACCACCAGATAGACCCTGGTATTATGGAGACAGACCACCAGATATACCCTGGTATTATGGAGACAGACCACCAGATATACCCTGGTATTATGAGGCTGAGCCATGAGGAGACAGACCACTAGATATACCCTGGTATTATGTAGCTGAGGAGACAGACCACCAGATATACCCTGGTATTATGTAGCTGAGCCATGAGGAGACAGACCACTAGATATACCCTGGTATTATGTGGCTGAGCCATGAGGAGACATACCACCAGATATACCCTGGTATTATGTGGCTGAGGAGACAGACCACCAGATATACCCTGGTATTATGTGGCTGAGGAGACAGACCACCAGATATACCCTGGTATTATGTAGCTGAGCCATGAGGAGACATACCACCAGATATACCCTGGCATTATGTAGCTGAGCCATGAGGAGACATACCACCAGATATACCCTGGCATTATGTAGCTGAGCCATGAGGAGACAGACCACCAGATATACCCTGGTATTATGTAGCTGAGGAGACAGACCACCTGATATACCCTGGTATTATGTGGCTGAGGAGACAGACCACCAGATATACCCTGGTATTATGTGGCTGAGCCATGAGGAGACAGACCACTAGATATACCCTGGTATTATGTAGCTGAGCCATGAGGAGACAGACCACTAGATATACCCTGGTATTATGTGGCTGAGCCATGAGGAGACAGACCACTAGATATACCCTGGTATTATGTAGCTGAGCCATGAGGAGACAGACCACTAGATATACCCTGGTATTATGTGGCTGAGCCATGAGGAGACAGACCACTAGATATACCCTGGTATTATGTGGCTGTGCCATGAGGAGACAGACCACTAGATATACCCTGGCATTATGTGGCTGAGCCATGAGGAGACAGACCACCAGATATACCCTGGTATTATGTAGCTGAGGAGACAGACCACTAGATATACCCTGGTATTATGGAGACAGACCACCAGATATACCCTGGTATTATGTGGCTGAGCCGTGAGGAGACAGACCACCAGATATACCCTGGTATTATGTGGCTGAGCCATGAGGAGACAGACCACTAGATATACCCTGGTATTATGTAGCTGAGCCATGAGGAGACATACCACCAGATATACCCTGGCATTATGTAGCTGAGCCATGAGGAGACAGACCACCAGATATACCCTGGTATTATGTGGCTGAGCCATGAGGAGACAGACCACTAGATATACCCTGGTATTATGTAGCTGAGGAGACAGACCACCAGATATACCCTGGTATTATGTGGCTGAGCCATGAGGAGACAGACCACTAGATATACCCTGGTATTATGTGGCTGAGCCATGAGGAGACAGACCACCAGATATACCCTGGCATTATGTGGCTGAGCCATGAGGAGACAGACCACTAGATATACCCTGGTATTATGTAGCTGAGGAGACAGACCACCAGATATACCCTGGTATTATGTGGCTGAGCCGTGAGGAGACAGACCACCAGATATACCCTGGCATTATGTAGCTGAGCCATGAGGAGACAGACCACTAGATATACCCTGGTATTATGTGGCTGAGCCATGAGGAGACATACCACCAGATATACCCTGGTATTATGTGGCTGAGGAGACAGACCACCAGATATACCCTGGTATTATGTGGCTGAGGAGACAGACCACCAGATATACCCTGGTATTATGTAGCTGAGCCATGAGAGACAGACCACTAGATATACCCTGGTATTATGTGGCTGAGCCATGAGGAGACAGACCACTAGATATACCCTGGCATTATGTGGCTGAGCCATGAGGAGACAGACCACTAGATATACCCTGGTATTATGTGGCTGAGCCATGAGGAGACAGACCACCAGATATACCCTGGTATTATGTGGCTGAGGAGACAGACCACCAGATATACCCTGGTATTATGTGGCTGAGCCATGAGGAGACAGACCACTAGATATACCCTGGTATTATGTAGCTGAGCCATGAGGAGACAGACCACTAGATATACCCTGGTATTATGTGGCTGAGCCATGAGGAGACAGACCACTAGATATACCCTGGTATTATGTAGCTGAGCCATGAGGAGACAGACCACTAGATATACCCTGGTATTATGTAGCTGAGCCATGAGGAGACAGACCACTAGATATACCCTGGTATTATGTGGCTGAGCCATGAGGAGACAGACCACTAGATATACCCTGGTATTATGTAGCTGAGCCATGAGGAGACAGACCACCAGATATACCCTGGTATTATGTAGCTGAGGAGACAGACCACTAGATATACCCTGGTATTATGTGGCTGAGCCGTGAGGAGACAGACCACCAGATATACCCTGGTATTATGTAGCTGAGGAGACAGACCACCAGATATACCCTGGTATTATGTGGCTGAGCCGTGAGGAGACAGACCACCAGATATACCCTGGTATTATGTAGCTGAGCCATGAGGAGACAGACCACCAGATATACCCTGGTATTATGTAGCTGAGCCATAAGGAGAAACTCAAATGTTTTTTTTGTCCATTGCGTATTTCCGTTTGCTGAGTTTTTTGATAAAGCCTGGAATAAAATAAAAAGGTTGACCTATAATTAAATTAAACATTTAGTTCCAGACACAAAGCAAAGTGCACTTTACACTGAACAAAAATATAAAGGCAACATGTAACGTGTTGGTCCCATTTTTCAAAGAGCTAAAATAAAATATCCCAGAAATGTTAGTCCTGTCAATCCCTAAATGTCCATTAATTATGATCCATATGATAATTTACATTTCCTGTTGCTGCAGGATTATTTTCCTGCTGTAGCAAACTGGCTCAAAATAAGATCCTACACCTGTAGTAGCATAACGTATTTTGCAACGTGTTTTGTTTGGCGACTCCAAGTAAAATCGTACAATCATTAAAACGGAATATGATGGACATACTTGTGCGCATCGTTTTTTTCTTTATCATCTTTGGTGGCTAATAAGATAAGAGAGCGATGATACTCCCGACAGCAGCTACAGAGTCCGGGCAGCTACAGAGTCGGGGCCCCTTCTGTTTGACGTCACACCGGTGCAAAACTGACACCGCGCGCACTGACTGTGTGGCTCTCCTCTCATTGCACCCAAACTCGCGCCGGTCGATGTCTCCTGCGCTCCGCCGCATCGAGTTCTGAGACTAGAAGTACACGAAACATCAGCGTCAAACTCCGTATTCCTTACTGTCGGTTCTAGAAGACTTTACCGTTGTTCTGCATTCTCTCTCTATCTCTTTGAAAGTTGGATTATGAGCGCAGCTCGTTCGGCAGGATATAGTCCGTTTTCCAGCGGTTCCTCAGAAGATGACCAGTGGTGAAACTGAGATAGGGAACAGCGAAAGGAGGTCGATGCTGCCAAAGGTAGGCTAGCCCACTAAACTACCCTACTATCCTCATTTGTAAAGCTGCAGTTTACAGTACGTTTGATCGGTGGTGGTTTATGGGGTTGGTGTATTTTATTTTGAGTAGTTTACGTGTATTGCAAAAATTTATAGATTATGTTGTAATAACATTTAGCTTCACTAAAAGTTATTTATTCTCAGATCTAAAGGTCACAGCGTTTCACTGACGAAACATCTGTTTTACGCAATGCCTGGTTTATTGTGTTATATTAGTTTAATGCCGAGAGTGAGGGAGAGACAGCAAGACACATAGAGGGAGACAGCAAGACACACACACACAGAGGGAGGGGGGGGGGGGCAGAGAGAGGGAGAAAGAGAGATTTCACTTTATATATTCACTTTATATATTATCTACCTCACTTGCTTTGGCAATGTTTACACATGTTTCCCATGCCAATAAAGCCCTTGAATTGAATTGAATTGATAGGGAGATAGAGAGAATGAGAAAGACATAAGGAGATAGAGAGAAGGAGAAAGAGATAGGGATATAGAGAGAAAGAGATAGTGTATGATGTAATGTTTACTGTTAATTTTTATTGTTTATTTCACTTTATATATTCACTTTATATATTATCTACCTCACTTGCTTTGGCAATGTTAACACATGTTTCCCATGCCAATAAAGCCCTTGAATTGAATTGATAGGGAGATAGAGATAGGAAGAGAGAGAATTAGTGCACGGGTTCTTAGCGCTTTGATATGATTGTCATTTTTGCTGCTGACTTCTGGATCCCTCCGCTGGCAGTGGGCCCTGCCCCATTGCCTACCGCGCTGTTCTGGAGGCCTGGGATTATGATGTCGCCTGGGGTGTCCGCATGAGAAATAGAGTGAAACTAAATTCTCAGTCTGAAGTGGTAGCCTGTACTCTGGCTAAATATTACTGCTGTAATAATTAGCGTTGTTGGGTTTGAATGTATAGGAGGAGAGGCTACTTCTTGAAACAAATCTGTCTATAATAGTTTTTAAAGTTACATTTTGGTTCAACTGAGGAGGAGTCTTGTGTAGGCTTTGCTCTGACATATCATTTATAAGGGTCCTTTCTAACTATATGCGGGCAAACATTTTTTACGATTAAAAAGTGCTAATTATATATTTAAAACGTAAAATATTTCATAAGAAGTTGTATAAAAAAATATTTGCAGTATTTATTTCAGAATTAGAAACAACAAACGATATTACCAGCTGTTTGGTAATGGTTACGTTGTGTAGAGATGAATGTGATATTTAAAAATGTACCGCAAATTTGCCTTTGATGTACAATATGTAAATACAGCATTCACACAATGGTATAAAATAGTATTTTGAGATATATATATATATATATATATATATATAAAAAATATATATATATATATATATATATTCTTTATGAGTAGGGCTGGGTGGTGAATTTACTTAATGCGTAACCGTATTTTCCAGTTTCGCAGCACTTGTTCGTGCTACGGTGGACAATGTCTCTGTTTTGTAATTGTCACATACAGAATGGTGTTTACTTTTCTGTTTTCACACTCTATGACAGCAGTATCTGCTCCAGATAATATTAAATATTTGTTGGCGCTTATCGGCGCAATTAGCCACGCTGTTGCACGACTCTGGCCCCAGGCACGCGCTGGACGCGAGTGAAAGCGCGAGACTGCACGTCAAACCCAAATGGATCAGAATTTCAGAACCTTCTAGAAATCTCTCTCTCTCATGTAATCGTTACATGTAAGGGATTACAAAAACCGTGTAACTGTAATCCACAAAAAAGTACAAAAATATTGTAATCAGATTACAGATTATTTTGAAAAATTTGATTATTTCAAGAATTACTTTTAAATTCAGAACGGATGTGTGCGAATATAATCTTTGACACTTCTCTGTTTTCTCAATAACGTTCAAATCAGCATTGAACAAAAAATTGAAGTTTGTTCCACATGACAAATCTGTCGTTCTGCCCCTGAACAGGCAGTTAATCCACTGTTCCTAGGCCGTCATTGAAAATAAGAATTTTTTCTTAATTAACTGACTTGCCTGGTTAAATAAAGGTAAATAAAAATAAATTAGCGAATCTGACCACAAGACAGAGACCACTATGGCGACGCGCCAAATGTGTTTGATGGATTTGCGAGAAAAGAGCAGGAATAGGCTTTTGTAAACTACAGTCCAAACTATGTCTTCCAATGGTGCGACTGATGTCGGCATCCAAAGTTTATTCAATTTAAATAAACGCTTGGAGGTCAGGATGACAGTGGTGTTGTCTACGACAACACGGATACCACTTATTAATGATATCTACATAGCGCATTGATGTGAATTACACTGCAACTCTCTCATTTAGCTATTTGCGCCGTACGGATTGTGGTTGTTGTGGACGGCTGTTCACAAATCTAAATGTATATTTGAACCCAATAATGTTTGAATTCAAGAAGTTTAAGCTGCCTGTCAATCATTGTTTTTGAAACCAGTGGACAGCCAGTGAAAAATGCGCTCTTGCAACAGCTGCATAGTGCGGATCCCAGCCTACGGGATAAAAATAGCGCTTTTAATGCTCAATCTAATTCATGCTGATAAAATAATACATCCAAAGGCCTAATGGACACATGCTCAAATTAGCACACTGTTGATAGACTAAAAGGGGCAATCTGTCCGTTGCTACATCCATTTCTGTTCATGGACTTATACTGTATTCTAAATGCCTACTGCTTCTACTGTATTCTAAATGCCTACTGCTTCTTCGGTCTTCTAAATGCCTACTGCTTCTACTGTAATCTAAATGCCTACTGCTTCTTCTGTATTCTAAATGCTTCTTCTGTATTCTAAATGCTTTCTTCTGTATTCTAAATGCCTACTGCTTCTTCTGTATTCTAAATGCCTACTGCTTCTTCTGTATTCTAAATGCCTACTGCTTCTTCTGTATTCTAAATGCCTACTGCTTCTTCTGTATTCTAAATGCCTACTGCTTCTTCTGTATTCTAAATGCCTACTGCTTCTTCTGTATTCTAAATGCCTACTGCTTCTTCTGTATTCTAAATGCCTACTGCTTCTTCTAAATGCCTACTTTCTTCTGTAAAATGCCTACTGCTTCTTCTGTATTCTAAATGCCTACTGCTTCTTCGGTATTCTAAATGCCTACTGCTTCTTCTAAATGCCTATTCTAAATGCCTACTGCTTCTTACTGCTTCTTCTGTTTCTAAATGCCTACTGCTTCTTCTGTATTCTAAATGCCTACTGCTTCTTCGGCCTATTTCTAAATCTAAATGCCTACTGCTTCTTCGGTATTCTAAATGCCTACTGCTTCTTCGGTATTCTAAATGCCTACTGCTTCTTCTGGTATTCTAAATGCCTACTGCTTCTTCTGGTATTCTAAATGCCTACTGCTTCTTCTGTATTCTAAATGCCTACTGCTTCTTCTAAATGCCTATTCTAAATGCCTACTGCTTCTTCTGTATTCTAAATGCCTACTGCTTCTTCTGTATTCTAAATGCCTACTTCTTCGGTATTCTAAATGCTTCTTCTTCGGTATTCTAAATGCCTACTGCTATTCTAAATGCCTACTGCTTCTTCGGTATTCTAAATGCCTACTGTATTCTAAATGCCTACTGCTTCTTCGGTATTCTAAATGCCTACTGCTTCTTCGGTATTCTAAATGCCTACTGCTTCTTCGGTATTCTAAATGCCTACTGCTTCTTCTAAATGCCTACTGCTTCTTCGGTCTAAATGCCTACTGCTTCTTCGGTATTCTAAATGCCTACTGCTTCTTCTGTATTCTAAATGCCTACTGCTTCTTTCTTCGTATTCTAAATGCCTACTGCTTCTTCGGCCTATTCTAAATGCCTACTGCTTCTTCGGTATTCTAAATGCCTACTGCTTCTTCGGTATTCTAAATGCCTACTGCTTCTTCTAAATGCCTACTGCTTCTTCGGTATTCTAAATGCCTACTGCTTCTTCGGTATTCTAAATGCCTACTGCTTCTTCTTCTTCGGTATTCTAAATGCCTACTGCTTCTTCGGTATTCTAAATGCCTACTGCTTCTTCGGTATTCTAAATGCCTACTGCTTCTTCTAAATGCCTACTGCTTCTTCGTATTCTAAATGCCTACTGCTTCTTCTAAATGCCTACTGCTTCTTCGGTATTCTAAATGCCTACTGCTTCTTCGGTATTCTAAATGCCTACTGCTTCTTCGGTATTCTAAATGCCTACTGCTTCTTCGCCTACTGCTTCTTATTCTAAATGCCTACTGCTTCTTCGGTATTCTAAATGCCTACTGCTTCTTCGGTATTCTAAATGCCTACTGCTTCTTCGGTATTCTAAATGCCTACTGCTTCTTCGGTATTCTAAATGCCTACTGCTTCTTCGGTATTCTAAATGCCTACTGCTTCTTCTTCTTCGGTATTCTAAATGCCTACTGCTTCTTCGGTATTCTAAATGCCTTCTTCTTCGGTATTCTAAATGCCTACTGCTTCTTCGGTATTCTAAATGCCTACTGCTTCCTTGCTTCTTCGGTATTCTAAATGCCTACTGCTTCTTCGGTATTCTAAATGCCTACTGCTTCTTTCTAAATGGTATTCTAAATGCCTACTGCTTCTTCGGTATTCTAAATGCCTACTGCTTCTTCGGTATTCTAAATGCCTACTGCTTCTTCTTCTAAATGCCTACTGCTTCTTCGGTATTCTAAATGCCTACTGCTTCTTCGGTATTCTAAATGCCTACTGCTTCTTCGGTATTCTAAATGCCTCCTGCTTCTTCGGTATTCTAAATGCCTACTGCTTCTTCGGTATTCTAAATGCCTACTGCTTCTTCGGTATTCTAAATG